>NW_028137148.1:0-145000 GCF_965140915.1 Aythya marila | reverse complement strand
ACCGCCCTTACAAAAAAAGCCTCAAGCCCTAACATCCAAAAAAACCTCGAAACCCCTACAGACCTAACCCAAACTATTTACCACACTAAACCCCTGAAGACCTATGCCTAAAACCCCCAACCCAAAATCTTAGGATGCTCAAAACCCAAACCCAACCCAAAACGTTAGGAATGCTCAAAGCCCTAGCCCAAAAACTTAGGGTGCTCCAAACCCTAACCCCAAAACATTAAGACGCAAAAAACCCTAACCCAAAAACTTAGGGTAATACACCATAAATGTTTGTTCATTGTCTTATCTGTAGCAAATAGCATAGGCTGAGTTGAGGATCTCAGTACAGTGATTTAAAGATCAAAGCCGAATTTCCTTAAGTGGTATATTCTTTATTGCAGCGCTGGATGCACGGGGGATCCTTCCGCCTATCGTGCATGTTTGAAGTGACAAACTATCTCGTATTTATACAGCGAAACAATGAATATTCAATTAGCACCTATACATATTCATTACCTAACCCCGCCTACCCTCGCTTCGTATGCTAATTAGCTTATCAGTCCTTGCGCTTGCGCAAAGCCTTCCAAGAATTGTGGGCCAGGGTCTCCAGGATGTGGGCAGTGGTCTTTGGGAGGAAGGCCGTAGGTCTTCCTCGTAATGCACTTTCTTAATCAGTTGTTTTCCAGGCTGTAAAAATGCTGAGTTGTCTTTCGGTTTAACTGGGGGTCGGCGGATAACAGGATGTCTCAGTTAACAGGACATAACAGACAGTTGACTCAAGTTATCTCAAGTCTCAGCCTGATTGAGTGTTAACGGATAATGGGGTGTTTTCAAATAACAAAATGCTTAAACGTAACAGAAGGTCTACGGATAACAAGATGTTGTTTACTTTGTCCTTGCTAACTTTTAATCACAAGTTCTATTCTATCCTAAAGTAAGTTTATACAATATCAATCCACAAGCTTTATTCTATCCTAAAGTGAGTTTATACTATATCATTCCCCCCTTTTCTTGGAAAATCTAGTAAATTCTTTTACTTAATACGAAAATTTTTTTCCCAGTCTTTATGATATGTACCCCTCAATACCTTACCATGCACATTTGTCAAGGAGGTTAACATGGACATTCGTTGTAACAATTTCCAATTCCAAACAATTAATACAAAAGACAATATTAAACTTATACCAACTAATATCAATAAAGCAATAATTGGGTGACTCAATGTGTTCAAAATTCCAGTTACAGTTGGCGACCATCCAAAAAGTGTATCCCACCAGTTGTGACTTGTGTCTCGTTTTACTCTTTGCAAAACTCTGCTTATTTCCTTTGTATCATGATGGACAGTAATTAGAGTCTTCTCTCCATTTTCCTGAATGCCTTTTAAAATTTTAATCAGGTCTTGGTGTTTAACTAGTTGCTTCACTAGTGTGAGGTTCATCCCAATAAGTGTAGGTAGTAACTTATGATACATTGTGTTGTTAGACTTGATCAGCTGGTGGGATACCACTGGTGCCAAATATAGAAAATCACACCCAACGATTCTAACAAAGTTACAAATACAAAAATTAGAATGATTTTTGCTATGGAGAGTTATATTCTCCTTATCTACTTCTACAAAATCACAAGCAGTTCTTAAACACGCACACCCTTGACTAACATATACAAGCGCAGTCTTTTGACTAGTATTTGGATGAATTTCAAAGTGACAGATACCTTGCTTGGTGTCAAACCATACATCCTGAACATCAATTGTATTACTTTCACAAATAAATCCTTGTTGTTCCCGTGTAACACATGATTCTAGATTTACAGACTGCCATTTCCCATTCTCCATTCGTGCCCATGTTCTATGCTCCGAAGGATAAAGCACTGTCTTCTCATGGTTTAATCCTAGTGCAAGGATCGGGTGAATAACATGAACTGTAGCATTACGTATAGTAAGCACGAAGGCAGTAGCCATGTTAACAACGGGATCATAAGTAAAATTCACCAGGGTCCACCAAGACTGGAACTTCTTTTCAAAATCATTGGTATTGTCCCAGACTGCCTTTTGGACTTCAGCTGGAAAAATGCCTTCACTTCCTTCCCTAATGATCAAGGCAGCCATTGCCTGTAACCATAACTGTGCTTGCATACAACTAAGAGCTAAGGATACATTATCTTGTGCTCCTAATTTTTGCCATTCTGATGGTTTACATAAATAGTTACCATTTGTTCGCCAGATGACCATAACTGCTAACTTTCCATTAAAGTTCTTATCCTCTGTTGTTACGGCTTTAGTTCAAGGCCACCCTCCATTCTCTATTATCACAGAGGCACCTTCTTGAATCACAATTACAACTATAAGCCATAAAAACAAAACAATTCTATGAACAAATTTTCTGCCAACCATATTACCAAATACTCCCGACCATAATGTCCTCATTTTGTTCGACTAAGCTTTAGTTTCAGTTCATCGTCACCTGGTGTTACTTTCCAAGGAGCTCCTGGAGCCTTCTTCACTCGGGAATAGTGGATCCAAGTGGCTTGTTCTTTAATCTTGATAGCAGTGTAAGTTGTCAGCAACACTTGATATAGTCCATTCCATTTTTCCTCGAGGGGTTGTCCTGAAAAAGTCTTTATATATATATTCCCCAGGGTTAAAGGGGTGGATTGGTTGATCCAGCCCTCTAACCCTGGTCCCTAACACAAATTTATGTACTTTATTTAATTGTTTTTGAAGTTCAGTTATATAAGTATATAAATATTCTGATCCCAGCTGCATTAGATCATTTCCACTAAATAGAAATTGATATGGCCTTCCATACAAAATTTCAAAGGGGCTCAAATTCTCTTTTACTCTAGGTTTAACTCTAATTCTGAGTAATGCTAAAGGAAAGGATTGAAGCCATAACAAATTAGCTTCTTGTCCAATTTCAGCTATTTGTTGTTTAATCAAATGGTTCATTTTTCTACCTGTCCACTTGCCTGTGGTCTATAAGGAGTATGCAATTGCCAATCTGTCTTTAGAATCTTACTTATCTGTTGTACCACTTGCACACAAAAATGTGAACCTCTCTCAGAAGACATTGCTACTGAAATCCCAAAGCATGATATTATTTAATTTAACAAGACTTTAACCACTTCTCTTGCTTTGTTTGTTCGACAAGGAAGTTTCGGGCCATCCTGAAAACGTGTCAGTCAGAACCAGAAAATAACAATACCCCCCTTTTCTAGGGAGTTTCGAAAAAATCAATTTACCACTATGGTCCCAGATAAATTTCCTTTACTGATTATTCCAAATTTTATTCTATTCCTGGTATTGGGGTTATTAAATAAACAGATGCTACATTGTTGAGTTACTTGTTTTCCCCAATGTGTTTTATTGTGTTCCGTAAGAACTATGGGCCATGTCAAATTAGAGGGTATTATTACACAGTTATCTTTTAAATATACTCATCTATCTGGTTTCATTTTACCTTTCAAATGTTCATGTATATAGTTTGGATTTTACCGTCTGGTATTAAAGACGATGCCTTCACCTCAGTTATTTCAGCTGCCTGTTTAGCCTCCTGATCTGCCAATCGATTTCCAATTTCAAAGTCAGCGTTCCCTTTTGGTGTCCTTGACAATGCATGATAGCTACCTTTTCTGATTGTTTTACAGCCTCTAACAATTTTAAAATTTCTTCAGCATGTTTTATCTGTTTTCCCTGAGCGGTCAGCAATCCACGTTCTTTCCAAATTGCTCCATGAGCATGTACCACGCCGAATGCATATTTAGAGTCTGTCCAAATATTTATTTTCCTTCCTGCTGCCAGTTCCAGTGCTCGTGTAAGAGCAATTATCTCTGCTTTCTGGGCGGATGTCCCAGGGGGTAATGGTTTAGACTCGATTACCTGTTGAGCAGTTGTAACAGCATATCCTGCCTTACGTTGTCCTTGTTTTACAAAGGTGCTCCCATCAGTATACCAAGATTCATCAGCATCTTCTAAAGGTTCTTCCTTAAGATCGGGTCGACTAGAATACACAGTCTCCATTGTTTCTATACAATCATGAGTTATAGGTTCATCCAGAGTTCCGCTAAGGAAAGAAGCTGGATTTACGATGTTAGTGACCACAATTTCCACATCATCTTGTTCTACTAATATTGCTTGATATTTTAAAAATCTTTGTGGTGAAAGCCAATGATTTCCTTTTTGTTCCAAAACTGTTGAGACCGTATGGGAGACTAACACTGTCATTTTCTGTCCCATTGTAAACTTCCGAGCTTCTTGTATATTGATAACAACAGCTGCAACAGCTCGAAGGCATCCGGGCCATCCTTTACTTACTTCATCTAGTTGTTTAGAGAAGTAAGCTACTGCTCGTTTATAGGGACCCAGTCTTTGTGCTAGTACTCCCAAAGCTATCCCTTGTCTCTCATGAGAAAACAACCAAAAAGGTTTCGAGAGATCCGGTAATCCCAAAGCCGGAGCTTGCATCAATTCTCGTTTAAGTTGTTTAAAGGCGTTTCGTGCTTCTCCAGTCCAGACTAACTTTGACTGGTTAATCTTTATCAATTCATATAGAGGCTTTACCATTAGTCCATAATTATAAATCCAAAGGCGACACCAACCTGTCATTCCTAGAAAGGTTCGTAGCTCCTTTACCGTTTGGGGTTCTGGAGTCCGGCAAATGACTTCCTTACGTTCAGTTCCTAGTTCTCGCTGACCTCCCGAAATTCCAAATCCCAAGTAGGTCACGTGTTGTTGAACCAGCTGGACTTTCTGTTGAGAGACTTGATATCCATTTAAACCCAGAAAATTAAGGAGACTTATAGTCCATTGAATACAACTCTCTTTAGTCTCGGTAGCTATTAAGAGATCATCTACATATTGTAACAAAGCCCCTTCAGTGTCCGGAGGTATCCAAGTTTCAAGTTCCTTTGCTAATTGGTTTCCAAAAATAGTGGGGCTATTCTTGAATCCTTGTGGTAGCACTGTCCACGTTAACTGTGTCTTTCTGCCTGAGTCAGGGTTTTCCCATTCAAAGGCAAATAGGTTTTGGCTTTCAGTGGCTAAAGGTAGGCAGAAGAAGGCATCTTTTAAATCCAGTACGGTAAACCAGACTTGACTATTCCTTAATTTAGTCAGCAAAGTATAAGGGTTTGCCACTACTGGATGTATATCCTCAGTGATCTTATTTATGGCCCTCAGATCCTGAACTAGCCTATATCTTTTTCCATCTGCCTTTTTAATTGGCAATATGGGTGTACTATATTCTGATTCGCATTCAATCAATAATCCATACTGTATAAATCTATCAATTATCTCTTTAATTCCTTTCCTATCTTCTATCCTCAAAGGATATTGATTAACCTTAACGGGTTTCTCTCCTGGCTTTAATTTAACAATTATTGGGGTCACATTTTTAGCTCTTCCAAGAACTTCAGTGGCCCAAACTCCTGGATATACTTTATTTATGATCTCTAAGGGTATTTCACTTTTAAGGTCTGTTTATATTAATGCCAGGCTTAACACATTTATTAGTTGTTCTTCTCCTATCCTTAATTCCATTTTCCCTTTTTCAAAGATAATTTCTGCTTCTAATTGTTCTAACAAATCTCAACCTAATAGAGATTTTGGAGATCCAGGTGGATATAAAAACCTATGTATCCCCATTTGTTTCCTGTTATAAATGAGGTCTGAATTTTGTAATATTTATAAAACAAATATTTCTAAAAGGTATATAAAAGGCAAGTAAACAGTGCTGGGTGTGCAGGGAGTCTACGCTCCACCAACACGCACACACAAACATCAAACGTTCTAAATACATGTATACAGAGTATACAGATATTATATATTATATATTATTATTGCAATATATTATATATATTATATATATTATATATTGGTTATATATTATATATTATTATTGCAGATTGTTATTATATAATATATATATCATATAATATACAATATACGATCACATATATATATATAATTATATATTATACATCACATATTATACATTATATATTGCTTTACATAATAACCCGAGTATGACTATACATACATACAATCAGGATAGGTAATAAACAATCCTTTAAGTTCCATAACTTAACAGTCTCTATTCTCCCAGCCTGTACTTTTCTAATGCCAGCACCAAAGGCTCAGTCAGGGACCAACTTAATTCCGTACCTTTTCCCTCCAAGATGCTGACAACATTCCATTCTATTTTCCTTCTCAAAAACAACATTGACTGTAGCAACGTATTATGGTTTAAGGCTCCATTAAAAGGCCACTTTTTTCCATATTACAACTTATAAAGCAGCCACCATTGATAACAATATTTTATCAGAGTTTTCTTATTTTCACCTCCACCTGGGACCCCTCCTATATCCTTCCAATGACTTAAAATACAGCCCAACGTACTTTTCTTAGGAATTTCACTGCTTTCTCGCCCCCCCATTTTCTAATTCACAATTTCAGAATATATGTATCACTTACAAAAATGTGGGCACGCAGGTATCTTTCAATAGCGATGTCACAAAACTACTATTATTACCAGGAGATATTGCCAAAGTCACAATAACAATAATCAGAGTCAAATTCCACATGCGATAGGTCAGAAAACCGAAATATGTAACACTGTAATGATATCTTTCTTATAACAACGTCACAAAACTTATTATTATCACCTAGAAAATAGCCAAAATCGCAGTAACAATAACCAGAGTTAAATACCACATTCCATGAGTCAGAAAACCAAAATAGGCAACATGATTCCAGATGGACCTTAAAGCGAGCTCTTTCCTTAAGGTCCCCAAATATACTTATGGTTCTTACCACTAAGTATATACCAAATACTGCCTTGCAGAAGATCACCTTCCGACTTACAGACAGTTCCAGATCCAGATGGACCTCAAGGTCCCCAGATATACTTGTGGTACTAACCACAAAGTATATACCAAATACTGTCCTGCAGAAGATCACCTTCCGACTTAACGGACAGTTCCAGACGACCGGTCTACCAGAAAACCAAACCAGAATAAAGAATATACTCACTTACAATGATGGGGTCCTTGTCTGCCTCCGCAGTGATCCAGTGAGTCGAGGAGTCCCTCCGGGAAATCCCGGGAGTACCCTAGGGAGTACTGTCCCCAGCGGGTCCTGCAGACTGGCAGAGAGGTTGTCCCATCTGGGGTGCCAAATTGATTTAAAGATCAAAGCCGAATTTCCTTAAGTGGTATATTCTTTATTGCAGCGCTGGATGCACGGGGGATCCTTCCGCCTATCGTGCATGTTTGAAGTGACAAACTATCTCGTATTTATACAGCGAAACAGTGAATATTCAATTAGCACCTATACATATTCATTACCTAACCCCGCCTACCCTCGCTTCGTATGCTAATTAGCTTATCAGTCCTTGCGCTTGCGCAAAGCCTTCCAAGAATTGTGGGCCAGGGTCTCCAGGATGTGGGCAGTGGTCTTTGGGAGGAAGGCCGTAGGTCTTCCTCGTAATGCACTTTCTTAATCAGTTGTTTTCCAGGCTGTAAAAATGCTGAGTTGTCTTTCGGTTTAACTGGGGGTCGGCGGATAACAGGATGTCTCAGTTAACAGGACATAACAGACAGTTGACTCAAGTTATCTCAAGTCTCAGCCTGATTGAGTGTTAACGGATAATGGGGTGTTTTCAAATAACAAAATGCTTAAACGTAACAGAAGGTCTACGGATAACAAGATGTTGTTTACTTTGTCCTTGCTAACTTTTAATCACAAGTTCTATTCTATCCTAAAGTAAGTTTATACAATATCAATCCACAAGCTTTATTCTATCCTAAAGTGAGTTTATACTATATCACAGTAGCATTATTATTCGAGATTACAATGGCGGGTGTCCCACAAGCAGGAGGGTGCCTACTAATTCCATACACAGTTTATACACTTTTTTTTTCTGTCGAGGACCGGGACCCTCCCCTGTTTCCCCTTTAACTGTGCTATTCAAGGTTCATAATCTAGCTGGTGCTTCACAGAAAATACACAGCTGCTGGCCTGTTACAAGTCACATTTCTTTTGAGGTTTTTACTCTTTGAGGTGGTAATGTTTCTTACGCCGTGATTTCCACCTAATTGCTGTAAGGATTCTGGTTGTCTGCGTTTTACAAGGTTGTCTGTTATAATAAATAAAAGTCCCAAATAGGATTACAATCAAAGTTTACAATTCACTGAATGAATAGAGGTAAGCAAACAGTGCTGGGTACGCTGGGAGTCTCTGCTCCACCAAGACGCGCACCAGTTATACACCAGTTACCTCCCTTAAGGGATATAGAGAAGCCCTCTCAGATACATCCGTCCTACTTCTCCTGCATGCGGCCGGAGGTCGGTCTAATTCTGGTGCTGTTGGTGGTGGAAGCTGGGGCAACGGTGGTACTGGTGGCGATACCACAGCCACCGGAGGGGGAGCCGCCGGGGGTGGATTGTTAGGATATGGAGGTGGTAGCTTATCCAACGGCTCACGTTTATCTTCTTTTTCTTTTTCATGTTCTTCTTGTTCTTCAAATTTCTTACCTGCTTTTAGTGTAAATATTGAGGCTGGAAAAGGACCTGAAGTCTTCCTGATCCATAATCCTGCATAATCACTTTCTTCCTGGCTAAAAGGTTCCTTTGAATTAACATGGATATTTAAGGCCTGGCAAATCCAGTCTTCGAAGGATCCAAAAACAGGCCAAAAGACATGTAGTCTTAAAGGCTCCTTTGGCCATTCTGTCACACGATACTGGACCATTTTTAATTTACTTTTTCCTTTTCTGGGGTCCCTATCATTCCAATTTCGAATCGTTATTCCTAATGGACTTTCTGGTGGTATGACTGGTAATTTCTCCCTTTCTTCTGGTCTCTGGTCTTCGATTTTGTCTGACCCATCTAGGAATTTTACTCTGGCAATTCCCACAGCCCTTGGTTACCTTAGTAAGAGTGTCTTGCAGGGGGTCGAGGACCTATCACACACCCACAAATCCTATAGGAATCCCTTCGGTCCTTCACCGGCCAAGTCCCTCACGGGAGATTGGAACCGCGGTTAGAAGACCTCCACAATCGCTTCAGAACTAAGTTCCATCTCAGTCACACTCTTACACACACAGGCAACCGAACCCCACTCAACCGAACGGTATACGCTTTAAATGCTTACGACTCCGTCATCTTCGTTCGGATCTTCACACACACAATTATGGGCAAAATATAGTGCTGCAGCTGGCAAGGGAGCTGAAAAAAAGAATCAGAAACTTTGCTTACCTTTATTCAGGTTCAAGATGCCATTAGTTCCGACCTGACTCAAACAGCAGCCACCAAATGGTGGGGGTGCCTCTCCTAGATCAAACCAGAAATCAGGAACCAAAGCCCTCCCGGACGAGCGCCCTCTTGTAATAAATGACTGGGTCCCAAATAGGATTGCAATTGAAATTTACAATTTATTAAATGAATAGAGGTAAGCAAGCAGCGCTGGGTGCGCCAGGAGTCTCTGCTCCACCAAGACGCACACAAGTTACATCAGGCGGCTGGTTTTTATGCTGCTAGGCTAATACATATTCATTACTACTTCTACAAAAGGCAGGGTTATTCTAATTAGTTCCCAGAATCCAAACCCTCCCACTGGTGCAGGCGTTATCAGTCTCCGGTGGTCCCTCTGGGGGCCGCTCGTACTGAAGGCTCGTAGTCTTCCTCCCAGGCTTTTCTCTTGTCCATCTCCTTTGTCCATCTTGGCTGGATGGCAGACACTTGCATAGTGTCCCATGCAACAGTTGTAATAGTTAGCAGTTATTCTGAAACCCCTTTGTTCTCTTATCCCCTATTGACCCGAATTGATGGACCATTCCTTTGCAAGATTCAAGAACTATATATATTAACCACTCTGGTTTTCTCAGACTTTTCATCATATCATGCGGCCCTAGCATTGTTCCATATTGACACGAATCAGATGAACTCATTTCACACTGTTAAGCTGTCTTATCACTGCAAGCATATCTCAATACCACCTTCCTTCCCTCTACAGGATGTAACTGCGCAAAAACAACATTTTTATTCCCACAACCTTGATCCCCTTACCCTGAAATCCTTATTCCCCTTAAACCTAACAACTCTAACCACAACCCTAACCCTTATTATCAACCCCCTAACGCTAATGACACTGACCTTAATCCAAACCCCAAACTGCCCCTAACCCCAGACAACCAACAACGAAACACACACACACAAAGATGGAAACTACAAAAAAGGCAAAACCCACGATACAGGCCCCAAATCACAAATACGCAACCAAAATGCTACAGAAAAGCCCCAGATGCAGGCCCCAAATGCTACTGCTAGGCCTCAAAAGCTCAAGATGCATCCCAAAGCAAAAATGCAGGCCCCAAACGTTACAGAAAAGCCCCCAAACCCAGGCTGCACAAGTCTACAAGCAGGCCCCAAACTGCCAACAGAAGCAGGCACCAACCACACCCAGATGCAGACCCCAACTGCCCACAAGCAGCTCCTACCCCACCACCCCCTCCCAAGAACTGGACTCCACCCAGACACTGGCCCAAGACCCGGACCTGACCCCCGCCAACCCCCCTACCCTCCCCCCGACACAGGTGTACAAGCAGCTCACAACCCGCCCCTTCAGAGACCGGTCCCACTCCCCCCACCCCCCCCAAGACACGGGATGCAGAGGTGTACAACCAACTCCCAACTCCCTCCCCCTCAAAGGGAGGCCCCAAAGACCCCCAAATGGAGGCTCCTAGAGTGAACAAACAGCTCCCAACTTCCCCAGGCACAGGCCCCCCCCCCCAAACACAGGCCACAAAGGTGTATAAACAGCCCAGACCCCCCTCCAACACCATGGCCCCTATAGTGTACAAGCAGCTCCCAACCACCCACAGATGCAGGCCCCAACCCTTCTCAAAAGGGAGGCACCTAGAATGCATGAGCAACTCCCAACCAGCCTAAACATAGGTCCAAAAGTGCACAAGCAGCTCCCAACCCCCCTCAAATACAGACCCCAAAAGTGTACAAGTAGCTCCCCCCCTGAGACAGGACCCAAAGGTGTACAACCAGTTCCCAACACCCCTGAGACACAGGCCCCAACCGCCCCCCCAGACACAGCGACCCAAATTCTACAAGCAGCTCCTAACCCCTGCCAGGCAGGCCCCCTACCCTATACAAGCAGTTCCCAACCCTCCTCCCCCCCCCCCGCGAGGGAGGCCCCCAAGGCCCCCACAAACACAGGCCCCTACAGTGTACAGGCAGCTCCCAGCCACCCCCAGATGCTGGCCCCAAAGTTGTACAAACAGCTCCCAGCCACCCTGCAGAAACAGATTCCTACATTGTACAAGCAGTTCCCAGCCCGCTAGACACAGGCCCTGACCCCCCACACATGCAGGCCCCAAAGGTGTACAAGCAGCTCCCACCCCTCCCCCAGACGCAGGTCCCAAGCCCCCCCCCCCAAACACAGGCCCCTACAACCAGCACCCAACCCCCTACCCCCGATGCCAGGCCCTTACCCTTAAACTTACCCTAACCCTTTCTATTACCCTTACACTTACTCTTGCCCTAATCCTTGCTTACACCCTTACACTTATCCTAACCCTTACCCTTACCCTTACTCAAACCCTTACTCTAACCCTTACCCTGACGCGTACCATTTCCCTTACCCTTACCCTTATTCATACCATTACCCTTACCCTTAACCTTACCCTTACCCTAACACTTATCCTGAACCTAAACCTTACCCTAAACCTTACCCCAACCCTTACCCTGACCCTTACATTAACCCTAACCCTTACCCTAAACCTTACACTTACTCTTAACATTAACCTTACCCTTAACCTTTAGCTAATACTTAACCTTACGTTTTTCTCACCCTAACCCTATAATTAACCATAACCATTACGCTAACACTTAACCTTACCCTTACAATAAGCCATACAACAACACTTTACCATTAATCTTACCCTTACGCTAACCCTTACCCTTACCCTATCCCTTACACTTTTCCTTATCCATACCCTTAACCTTACCCCAACCCTTACCCTTAAGCTGAACCTAACCCTAAACCTTACCCCAAACCTTTCCCTGAACCTTACATTAACACTAACCCTTAACCTAAACCTTACACTTACTCTTAACCTTAACCTTACCCTTAACCTTAAGCTAGTACTTAACCTTACATTTTTCTCACCCTAATCCTAAAATTAACCCTAACCATTACCCTAACACTTAACCGTTACACTTACCCTTATTCTATCCGTTACCCTTACGCTTTCCCTTAACATAAGCCTTACCCTTGACCTTACCCTTACCATAAGCCATACAACAACACTTAAATGTACACTTACGCTTACACTTACCCTAGCATTTACTCGTACAATTACCCTTACCCTTAACCTAAGCCGAAACTTTAAACCTTACAGTAAACCTTACCCTTTCTGCTACACTTACCCTTAGCCTAAATCTAAACCTTACACTTACCCTTACTGTAACCCTCACCCTTATCATTACCAATACCCTTACTCTTACCCTTACCCTAACCCTTACAATTACCCGTACTTTTACACATACCCTTACACTTACCCTTACTCTTAAACTTACACTAACCCTTACCCTTAACTAAATCTAACCCTTACACTAAACATCATCCTGACCCTTACCATTATCCCTTATCTTACCCTTATCCTAAACGTTTCCCAAACCCTTACCCTTACATTAAACCGAACCCTTACCATAACTCTTAACCTTATCCTTAAACTTAACCTAATACTTACCCTTATGTTTCCCTCACCCTAAACCTAAAATTAGCCTAACAATTACCCTAACACTTACCCTTACTCTAACGCTTACCCTGAACTGTACCCTTACACTTCCACTTACCCACTTAAGTGTAAGAGTTAGGATAACGTTAACCTTAAGGGTGACCCTTTAGCTTATCCTTAATGTTTATGGTTAGGTTAAGAACAAGGGTAATGGTTTGGTAAGGGTAAGGTTAAGGGTAATTTTACGAGTAATTGCTAGGGTAAGTGTAAGCGTAAGTGTACATGTAAGTGTTGTTGTATGGCTTATGGTAAGGGTAAGGTCAAGGGTAAGGTTTATGTTAAGGGTAAGCGTAAGGGTAAGGGATAGAGTAAGGGTAAGGGTAAGGTTAAGGGTAACGGTAAGGTTAAGGGTACAAATATGTGTTAGGGTATGGGTTATGGTATGGGTAAGAATTAGGGTAAGTGTAAGGGTAAGGGTCAGGGTAATGGTAAGAGTAAGGGTTAGGGTTAGGGTAAGGTTAAGTGTCAGGGTAAGCGTAAGTTGTATGGATAAGGATAAGTGTAAGGGATAGGGTAAGGGTAAGTGTTAGGGTAAGGGTAAGGTTAATGGTAACCGTAAGTGTAAGGGTAAGGGTTAGGGTAAGGGGAAGAGTAAGGGGAAGGGGAAGGGGAAGTCTAAGGGTCCGGGTCAGGGTAAAAGATAGAGTAAGGGTTAGGGTTAGGGTTCGGTAAGGATAAGTGTTAGGGTAATGGTTACGGTTAATTTTAGGGTTATGGTGAGGGAAACGTAAGGGTATGTATTAGTTTAAGGGTAAGGTTAAAGTTAAGATTAAGTGTAAGGTTTAGGTTAAGGGTTAGGGTTAGAGTAAGGGTTAGGGTTAGGGTAAGGGTTAATGTAAGGGTCAGGGTAAGGGTTGGGGTAAGGTTTAGTTTAAGGGTAAAAGTAAGTATAATGGTAAGGGTAAGAGTGAAGGTTAGGGTAATGGTTAGATTTAGGTAAGGGTGAGGGTTAGGGTAAGGTTTAGAATTAGGCAAAGGGTAAGTGTAGCAGAAAGGGTAAGGTTTAGGATAAGGGTAAGTGTTAGGATAAGGGTAAGGTTTAGGGTTAGCTTAATAGTAAGGTTAAGAGTAATTGTACGAGTAATTGCTAGGGTATGTGCAAGCGTAAGTGTACATGTAAGTGTTGTTGTATGGCTTATGATAAGGTTTAGGTTAAGGTTAAGGTTTATGTTAAGTGTAAGTGTAAGGGTAACGGAGACAGTAAAGGTAAGGGTAAGGGGAACGGTAAGGTTAAGGCTACAAGTACGTGTTAGGGTATGGGTTATGGTAAGGGTAAGGGTTAGGGTAAGGGTAAGTGTAAGGGTACGGGTCAGGGTAAGGGTTAGAGTAAGGGTTAGAGTTACGGTTAGGGTTAGGGTAAGGGTAAGTGTTGGGGTAATGGTTAGGGTTAATTTTAGGGTTAGGGTGAGGGAAACGTAAGGGTAAGTGTTAGTGTAATGGTTAAGGGTAAGGTTAAGAGTAAGTGTAAGTTTTAGGGTAAGGGTTAGGGTTAATGTAAGGTTCAGGGTAAGGGTTGGGGTAAGGTTTAGGGTTAGGGTTAGGTTAAGGGTAAAGATTAGGGCAAGGGTAAGGGCATGGATAAGGATAAGTGTAAGTGTTAGGGTAAGGGTAATGTTAAAGGTAACAGTAAGTGTAAGGAGAAGGGTTAGGGTAAGGGTAAGGGTAAGAGTATTGGTAATGATAAGGGTGAGGGTTACAGTAGGGGTAAATGCAAGGTTTAGATTTCGGCTAAGGGTAAGTGTAGCAGAAAGGGTAAGGTTTACTGTAAGGTTTCGGCTTAGGTTAAGGGTAAGGGTAAGGGTAATTGTACGAGTAATTTTAGGGTTAGGGTAAGGTCAAGTGTTAGGGTAATGTTTAGGGTTAATTTTAGGGTTAGGGTGAGGGAAACGTAAGGGTAAGTATTAGGTTACAGCTAAGGTTAAGGTTAAGAGTAAGTGTAAGGTTTAGGGTAAGGGTTAGGGTTAGTTTAAGGGTCAGGGTAAGGTTTGGGGTAAGGTTTAGGGTAAGGGTTAGGTTAAGGGTAAGTGTTAGGGTAAGAGTAAGGTTAATGGTAACCGTAAGTGTAAAGGTAAGGGTTAGGGTAAGGGTAAGAATAAGGGTATGGGTAATGGTAAGGGTGAGGGTTAGGCTAAGGGTAAGTGTAAGGTTTAGATTTAGGCTAAGGGTAAGTGTAGCAGAAAGGGTAAGGTTTACGGTAAGGGTAAGTGTTAGGATAAGGGTAAGGTTTAGGGTTAGGTTAAGGGTAAGGGATAGGGTAAGGGATAGGGTAAGGGATAGGGATAGGGTAAGGTAAGGGTAAGGGTTAGGGTAACAGTAAGGGTAAGGGTATGGGTAGAAGTATGTGTTAGAGTAGGGGTTATGGTAAGGGTAAGGGTAAGGGTTAGGGTAAGAGTAAGTGTAAGGGTATGTGTAAGTGTACGGGTCACTGTAAGTGTTAGAGTAAGGGTTATGTTAGGGGTAACTGTTAGGGTAATGGTTAGGGTTAATTTTAGGGTTAGTGTGAGGAAAACGAAAAGGTAAGTATTAGGTTAAGGTTAAGAGCAAGTGTAAGGTTTAGGTTAAGGGTAAGGGTTAATGTAAGCATCCTGGAAAGGGTTCAGGTAAGGTTTAGGGTTAGAGTTAGGTTAGGGTTAAGTGTTAGGAAAAGGGTAAGTTGTATGTATAAGAATAAGTGTGAGAGTAAGGGTATTGGTAATGATAAGGGTGAGGGTTAAGGATAAGGTATAAGGATAAGAGTATTTTAATTTTTTAATTCAATTAATTTTAAATTAAATTTTTTTAATTTAATTAATTAATATTTTAATTGTACGAGTAATTGTTAGGGTAAGTTTAAGCGTAAGTGTACATTTAAGTGTTGTTGTATGGCTTATTTTAAGGGTAAGGTTAAGTGTTAGCGTAATGGTTATGGTTAATTATAGGGTTAGGGTGAGAAAAACGTAAGGTTAAGTATTAGCTTAAGGTTAAGGGTAAGGTTAATGTTAAGAGTAAGTGTAAGGTTTAGGGTAAGGGTTAGGGTTAATGTAAGGGTCAGGGTAAGGGTTGGGGTAAGGTTTAGGGTAAGGGTTAGGTTCAGGATAAGTGTTAGGGTAAGTGTAAGGTTAATGGTAACCGTAAGTGTAAAGGTAAGGGTTAGGGTAAGGATAAGGGTATGGGTAATGGTAAGGGTGAGGGTTATGCTAAGAGTAAGTGTAAGGTTTAGATTTAGGCTAACGGTAAGTGTAGCAGAAAGGGTAAGCTTTAAAGTAAGGTTTAAGGTTTAGGCTTAGGTTAAGGGTAAGGGTAAGGGTACGGGTCAGGGTAAGGGTTAGAGTAAGGGTAAGGGTAAGGGTTAGGATAAGTGTAAGGGTGCAAGCAAGGATTAGGGCAAGAGTAAGTGTAAGGGTAATAGAAAGGGTTAGTGTAAGTTTAAGGGTAAGGGAAAGTGTTAGGATATGTTTTAGGGAAAGCAGAAGGGTAAGGGTTAGGTTAAGTGTAAGGGGAAGGGGAAGGTAAGGGGAAGGGTTGGAGTAAGGTATAGGGTAAGGGTAAGGTTATGGTTAAAGGAAAGAGTAAGGGTAAGGAAAAAGTAAAGGTAAGGATTTGGGTAATGGTAAGGGTGAGAAGGGTTAGGGTAAGGGTTACGGTAAGGGTTAGGTAACGCAGTGTACAACCTGGGACGTCACACGCAGAGCTGCCTCTGGCAAGGTGAGTGAGGAACAGATGTAGCAGTTGTTGTGTTGTAGGTCTCACTGTTCCTCTAAGCATCCCCTCTGTCTTTTAGAGGTGTTGTAGCTGTTTGAAGAGGGTAGATTGAAGCATCTGCCTCGGGGGCTGGTAAGCGGCAGAGGTAAGGGAGCAGATGAGAGTAACTTACCTAGTTGTGCTGTGTCTTTGGATGCTGCATCGGCCTATGTGTTTCTTTTTCTTTCACAGGTGTCTCGCACAGGCTCAAAGGAGCAAACTGCACTCTGAAGAGCTGTGTAAGAAGAGGGGCTGGTCATGAGCTGGGTTGGAGCAGAACGACCAAGTAGCACAAGGTGACTATGAAAGGTGTCCGTCTTGCTTTGCAGGTGCCGTGGCAGGCTCTCCACAGAAGTGGATAAGGATATGAGATAAGGCCAGAGAGCGACAAGGAGCGGCACGTGCAGGGATGGTTTTGAAGCGCTGCGGTGGCTTACTCTTCTGTTCATCAGGTGCCACAGGCAAGGTGGGTTGTAACATCAGTCGTTATATTTGCATGAAAGCAGTTCACTTGAATGCCACAGTGCATCTGAGTAGGGTGTTCTAGCAGAACAAGCTTGTCTGGCACAGCGGTGCCTGATGGCAGTGTGTTTCCTCAGGTGAAGAGGTGCCTGAAGCCCCATCCTATCTAGCCTTGATTCAAAGATCGAAGCCGAAATTCCTTTAAGTGGTATATTCTTTATTGCTGCGCTGGATGCACGGGGGATCTCTCCACCTATCGTGCATACCCAAAGCAGAAAGCAGTCTTGAATTTATACAATCAATCTATCAATATTCTACAAGCACCTATACATATGCATTACCTATCCCCGCCTTCCCTCGCTTCTCATGCTAATTAGCCTTTTGGCACCTTGCTCCTGCACAGAGCCTTCCAAGAATTGTGGGCAGGGGTCTTTGGGACGTGGGCAGGGGTCTTTGGGAGGAAGACCCCGAGTCTTCCTCACAGTGTACTTTTCACCTTTGGTCAGGAATCTGCTGAATTGGCATGTTTCTTAATTGCAAGAGCTGGTTGTTGCCAATTCTCCCGTTTGTTGTATCTTTATAATGAATTCCAATGTCCAGTTTCGAGAGTTATAGTCCTTACATTCGTTTCTCTGTCCGCCTGCCGCTTCCTTATCATGAGTTCCAGTGTCTTGTTTCGAGATATACAGTCCTTGTCTGGGGATTGTCCTTGCCTCCCCAATACCTCCTTAATCAATCCCCCCTTTTCTTTTCCCATGCAAATTCTTTTGCATCAGATACTTTCTTTATTTACAGTAACACAACAAAGCAGGCATCTAAACAACATGCACACAAATATTCCTAACACTACTAATACGATTAGAGCAATGAATACTTGTTTCAACCATTGGAAATTGGGCAACCAGGAGGTTAACTTAGTCCATAGTTCACTAAAACTCCATGAAAGATCATCTTTACTGATCTCATGTAGGATCCTGGTCTGCTTCCATATTTCTTCCAGGTCGGTAGAGATCCTTCCACTCTGATCTACATACATACAACAACTTGTGTTTATTACTGTACAGACTCCCCCTTGAGTGGCCAGTAACAAGTCTAGGGCCATCCGATTTTGGAATACTACCTGTGATAAACTAGGTATCTCTTCTTGTTGAGCCTTTATAGCATCCAGAATTTTGTTTTCTAACTTCTCTATAATTGCAGAAATATTAACTATTGCCTTTTCCAATTCACTCACTCCTAACCATGGGATAAACCATCGCACAAAACTATGAAAAGGGGTGTGTCTCTCTATCAATGGATTGTTAATTTTTCGTCTGATTCTCCGGATATGAGTTCTCAAGTAACCTCGAGGCACTACATCATGTACTGTCATATTGGGGACTACCGCTCCAAGAGTGCAAGTTCCCTTCCAATTCTCAGGCAAGACCTTACGGGCTGTATCATTGCATAGCCAATACCACCCTTTTCCTTCTGGAACCGTCCAGCTGGTTGAATTTGCCCAGCCGCTAGTCGTACTAATATCAATTGTTCAATTACAAGATGTCTGATTTCCCACATAAGTAGTATCCGTATTTATACAATGCTGTTTTCCTATACCCTTAGGCAGGTTACACCTTTGTACACACACATAATAGGATTCTAACGGCATGAAGCTACTCACTTCTAGTTCCAAAACTGCTTAATATTTTCGACCCCAAGATGTGTTTTCCCACAAATTAGTCCAAGATAAGTTTGCAGGCAAGGGAATCCCAATTAACGATACACCCTTATTCCCATGCTGTGGCAGATGGGTGCATACCCAACAGTTCGTCTTATTAGTTACTTGAGAAATTGTTTGTATTAAGGTCAGGTGTAAGTTCTCATCCCAAGTTGCCCACCCCAAATCCGAGAACCGCACCCCTGCAATCATTAGGATCTGGAAAACCGTAATTTTGTTGGTCCAATTGGAGTGGTGGTCCATATCCTCGCCGGGGCCTTCTTCACCCTTGAATTGTGGATCCAAGCTGCTTGCTTCTTAATCTTAATGGCGGTGTGTGTTGTCAGTAATACTTGGTATGGTCCCATCCACTTTCCTTCCATTTTTCCTGCACGGGTTGTCCTGAAAAAGTCTTTATATATATATAATCCCCGGGCTTAAAGGGGTGGATTGGTTGATCCAACCCTCTAGCCCTGGTCCCTAAAACAAATGTATGTACTTTATTTAATTGTTTCTGAAGTTCAGTTATATAAGCATATAAATATTCTGATCCTAACTGCGTTAGGTCCTCTCCACTAAATAGAAATTGCTATGGCCTTCCATATAAGATTTTGAAGGGACTCAAATTTCCTTTTATTCTAGGTTTAACTCTAATTCCAAGTAATGCTAAAGGGAGGGATTGAGGCCATGACAAATTAGCTTCTTATCCAATTTTAGCTATTTATTGTTTAATTAAATGGTTCATTTTTTCTACCTGTCCACTTGCCTGTGGTCTATAAGGAGTATGCAGTTGCCAATCTATCTTTAGAATCTTACTTATCTGTTCTACCACTTATGCACAAAAATGTGAAACTCTATCAGAAGACATTGCTACTAGAATCCCAAAGCATGGTATTATTTCATTTAACAAGACTTTAACCACTTCTCTTGCTTTGTTTGTTCGACAGGGAAAGGCTTCAGGCCTTCCTGAAAACGTGTCAGTCAGAACCAGTAAATAATGATACCCCCCTTTTCTAGAGAGTTCTGAAAAATCAATTTGCCACTGTTGCCCCGAATAATTTCCTTTACCGATTATTCCAAATTTTATTCTATTCTTGGTATTGGGGTTATTGTGTAAGCAAATGCTACATTGTTGAGTTACTTGTTTTATCATATCGTCCCACTAATGTCTGACTCGGGCTCTTATGCAGTGTGCCAGCTCCCCAGTGCGTTTTATTGTGTTCTGTAAGAACTATGGGCCATGTCAAACTAGAGGGTATTACTATGGGGTTATCTTTTAAATATACTCATCCATCTGGTTTCATTTTACCTTTCAAATCTTCAATTAATTTTAAGTCTTCTTTTGTATAATTTGGATATAGTTTGGATTTTACCGTCTGGTATCAAAGACAATGCCTTCACCTCAGTTATTTCAGCTGCCTGCTTAGCCTCTGCCAATCGATTTTCCAATTTCAAAATCGGTGTTCCCCTTTTGGTGTCCCTGACAATGCATGATAGCTACCTTTTCTGGTTGTTTTACAGCCTCTAACAATTTTAAAATTTCTTCAGCATACTTTGTGTTTTCACTGAGCGGTCAGCAATCCATGTTCTTTCCAAATTGCTCCATGAGCATGTACCACGCCGAATGTATATTTAGAATCTGTCCAAATATTTACCCTTTTTCCCGCTGCCAGTTCCAATGCTCTCGTGAGAGCAACTATCTCCGCCTTTTGAGCTGATGTTCCAGGGGGTAAAGGCTTAGACTCGATTACCTGCTGAGTAGTTGTTATAGCATATCCAGCTTTACGTTGTCTTTGCGTAACAAAACTGCTCCCATCCGTGAACCAAGTTTCTTCCGCGTCTTCCATGGGCTCCTCCTTAAGGTCTGGTCGGCTGGAATACACAGTCTCTAGAGTTTCTAAACAATCGTGAATCACAGCTTGTGCCGGAGCATCACTAAGAAAAGAGGCTAGATTCACAATATGAATTATCACAATTGCCACGTCGTCCTGTTCTACCAATATTGCTTGATATTTCAAAATCATCAATTCTTGTTTAAGTTGTTTAAAGACTTTTTGTGCTTCTCCAGTCCAGACTAACTTTGACTGGTTAATCTTTATCAATTCACATAGAGGCTTTACCAATAGTCCATAATTATAAATCCAAAGGCGACACCAACCTGTCATTCCTAAAAAGCTTTGTAGCTCCTTTACCATTTGAGGTTCTGGAGTCCGGCAAATGACTTCCTTATGTTCAGTTCCTAGTTCTCGTTGTCCTTCCGAAATGTCAAATCCCAGATAGGTCACACTTTGTTGAGCCAGCTGGACTTTCTGTCAAGAGACTTGATATCCATTTAAACCCAGAAAATTAAGACGACTTATAGTCCATTGAATCCAACTCCCTTTAGTCTCGGTAGCTATTAAGAGATCATCTACATACTACATATTGTAACAAAGCACCTTCAGTGTCCGGAGGTATCCATGTTTCGAGTTCCCTTGCTAATTGGTTTCCAAAAATAGTGGGGCTATTCTTGAATCCTTGAGGTAGTAATGTCCACGTAAGCTGCGTCTTTCTGCCTGAATCGGGATTTTCCCATTCAAAGGCGAATAGGTTTTGGCTTTCTGTGGCTAAGCCTAGGCAGAAGAAGGCATCTTTTAAATCCAGTACGGTAAACCAGACTTGACTATTCTTTAATTTAGTCAGCAAAGTATAAGGGTTTGCCACTACTGGATGTATATCCTCAGTGATTTTATTTATGGCCCTCAAATCCTGAACTAGCCTATAGCTTTTTCATCTGCCTTTTTAATTGGCAATATGGGTGCATTGGATTCTGATTCGCATTCAATCAATAATCCATACTGTAAAAATTGATCAATTATCTCTTTAATTCCTTTCCTATCTTCTGTCCTCAAAGGATATTACTTAACCTTAATGGGTTTCTCTCCTGGCTTTAATTTAATAATTATTAAGGTCACATTTTTAGCTCTTCCAGGGACTTCGGTAGCCCAAACTCCTGGACATACTTGATCTGTGATCTCTAAAGGTATTTCACTTTTAGGGTCAGTTTGTATTAGTGCCAAGCTTAACACATTTATTAGTTGTTCTTCTCCTGTTCTTAATTCCATTTTCCCTTTTTCAAAGACAATTTCTGCTCCTACTTGCTCTAATAAATCTCTACCTAAGAGTGCCCATGAGGAGCTAGGCATAGATAAAAATCTGTGTATGCCCCATTGTTTCCCTAACTTGTACTTCAAAGGTTCCCAAAAATAAGCCTTTTCGGTTACACCTTGTCCTGGTTTCAGTTAGAACAGAGTTAATTTTCTTCCTAGTAGCTGGGAGAATGCTATGTTTTGGCTTAGGATGAGAAGAGTGCTGATAACACCCCGATGTTTCAATTGTTGCAGAGCAATGCTTATACCAAGCCAAGGACATCTCAGCTTCTTGCTCTGTCCTGCCAACAGGCAGGCTGGGGGTGCAGTAAGAGCTGGGAGGGGACAGACCCAGGACAGGTGACCCAAACTAGCCAAAGGGGTATTCCATAGCATCTGACGTCAGGCTAAACAATACATAGGGGTGGCTAGCCAGGGGGAGGGGGCCGGACTGCTCGGGGTTAGGCTGGGCATCGGTCAGCGGGTGGTGAGCAATTGCATTGTGCATCACTTGTTTGTACACATTATTAGTAGTGGTACTATTATCATCATTGTATTATTATTATTATTATTATTATTATTATTATTATTATTATTATTATTATTATTATTATTATTATTATTATTATTTTGTCTTATTAAACTGTCTTTATCTCAACTCACGGGCTTCACTTTCCATTTCTCTCCCCCGTCCCAGAGAGGGAGGGGGAGGGTGAGCGAACAGCTGCGTGGTGTTTAGCTGCCGGCCGGGTTAAACCACGACACACCTTTTACCCTAACATAATAATTCTGTGAAGGCATTAATGCTTGATTTAGAACTGAATACGTTGCCCCATAGCAATAAGAAATTTCACTTCCATTCCTCCCCTAGCTTCATTATAACCAGTGGAGGATCCGCTAGGGTAGATTCCCCAGGTCCCCGTTATTCCTGTTGAAATCAGGGGTTGATTACCCTAGGAAAAGGCTAGTCAATTTGTCCTCCAAAGCCAGGTCCAAACCGTTTTGTTTTATTTATTTATTTATTTATTTATTTATTTATTTTCATTACATTTCAGACTTGGTCCAAAAATTCCATAGGGCTTTCTTTTAGACCTTGTTGGAAGCATATTCTCAATTCCCAATTCATCCAGGTTTTAGTATTTACTTAACCGTTCATGATTTTCAGGATGATTCGGGTCTTAGTGGGGGTCGGTCAGGGGAATGCAATTGTCCACAGTTCCCTGAACGGTCCCATCAGCAATCTGAGCTCGCACATGAACTCAGGTTGTTTTAAGAGTTGACTGATTTTCTGTTTCTGTGACAACTCTCTCCAACCGATCATGGTCCCTTTGCCCTAAAGGGCTAACACCCATGATTTTAAGATCTCTGCCTCGGGCAGAGGCAGAACTATTAACATTCCTACATCCTCTTTCCCTGCTCATTCAACTTCAAACACCTTTAACACTTTCAACAACCCTTTTAACACTTCCTTTATCTTTCTCCAGCCTGTACTTCTCTAATGCCAACATCAAAGGTTCAGTCAGGGGCCAACTTAATTCCCTACCTTTTCCCACCAAGATGCTGAAACATCAGTATACAACATTTCATCCTGTTCTGCTTCTCAAAAAACAACATTAACTGTAGCAAAATATTATAGTTTAAAGTTCTATTTAGGGGCCACTTTTCTCCACATTCCAGCTTATAAAGCGGCCACCACTGATTACGATATTTTATCAATGTTTTCCTGTTCACACTTCCACCGGCAGATCCTCCAATATCTTTCCAGTGACTTAAAACACATCCTAACACACTTTTCTTTAAAATTTCACTGCTTGTTTGCCCCCCCAGTTTCCAGTTTACACTTTCAGAATACACATGTTACTTACAAAAGCGTATCACAAAACGTATCACTCACAAAAATATGGGCACGCAATATCTTTCAGTAGCGATGCCACAAAACTACTATTACCAGCAATATTGCCAAAATCACAGTAACAATAGTCAGAGTCAAATTCCACATGCGATAAGTCAGAAAACCGAACTGTGTAACACCGTAACGATATCTTTCTTATAACAATGCCACGAACCTACTATTACCACCAGGAAAATAGCCAAAATCGCAGTAACAATAACCAGAGTTAAATACCATACTCCATGAGTCAGAAAACCGAAATAGACAACACAATTCCAGATGGACCTTAAAGCGAGCTCCTTCCTTAAGGTCCCCAAACATGTACTTATGGTGCTAACCACAAAGTATATACCAAACACTGCCTCGCAGAAGATCACCTTCTGACTTACAGACAGTTCCAGATGACCGGTCTACCAGAAAACCAAACCAGAATAGAGAATATACTCACTTACAATGATGGGGTCCTTGTCTGCCTCCGCAGTGATCCGGTGAGTCGAGGAGTCCCACCGGGAAATCCCGGGGGTACCCTAGGGAGTCCTGTTCCCAGCGGGTCCTGCGATCCGGCAGAGAGGTTGTCCCATCTGGGTCGCCAAATTGATTCAAAGATCGAAGCCGAAATTCCTTTAAGTGGTATATTCTTTATTGCTGCGCTGGATGCACGGGGGATCTCTCCACCTATCGTGCATACCCAAAGCAGAAAGCAGTCTTGAATTTATACAATCAATCTATCAATATTCTACAAGCACCTATACATATGCATTACCTATCCCCGCCTTCCCTCGCTTCTCATGCTAATTAGCCTTTTGGCACCTTGCTCCTGCACAGAGCCTTCCAAGAATTGTGGGCAGGGGTCTTTGGGACGTGGGCAGGGGTCTTTGGGAGGAAGACCCCGAGTCTTCCTCACAGTGTACTTTTCACCTTTGGTCAGGAATCTGCTGAATTGGCATGTTTCTTAATTGCAAGAGCTGGTTGTTGCTAATTCTCCCGTTTGTTGTATCTTTATAATGAATTCCAATGTCCAGTTTCGAGAGTTATAGTCCTTACATTCGTTTCTCTGTCCGCCTGCCGCTTCCTTATCATGAATTCCAGTGTCTTGTTTCGAGATATACAGTCCTTGTCTGGGGATTGTCCTTGCCTCCCCAATACCTCCTTAATCAGCCTGCACACAATTATCTGAGAATGAAAGCTGCTTTCCAGTAATTCAGAAAGCCAAGTTACGTCTCAGCCTTGAGCATCTCGGGCTTTTGGGCCTGTCTGTAACATTTGGCACCAGCACTAATACTTTTTTTGGCATATGTTTAGCGTTTGGGGCCTGTGTCTGGGATTTGGGCCCTGTCTCGAACCACTGGGGCTTTGTCCTGGGTTTTGGAGCCTGCCTCTAGAGTTCAGGGCCTGTGATTAGGCTTTTGGGGTCTGTGTCTGGGGGCCGGTATCTGGGGGCAAGGGGGGAGCTGCTTGTAGACCCTTGGGGCCGGCATTGAGGGGGTTGGGAGCTGACTCTACACCTTTGGGGCCTGCTTCTGGGGGCGGGGGGGGGGTTGAGACCTGCATCTGGGGGAGGGGTGGGAGCTCTTTGTATTCCTTTGGAGCCTGTGTCGGGGGGCGGGGGGGGGGGGGGGGGAAGGGGAGGGTTGGTTGGGAGGTTCTTGTACACTGTTGGAGCCTGGGTTGAGGGAGGAGGTTTGGAGCTGCTTCTACACCTTTGGGCCTGGCATCAGGGGTAGGGGGTTGGGTGCTGGTTGTAGGGGCCTGTGTTTGGGGGGGGGCTTGGGACCTGCGTCTGGGGGAGGGGTGGGAGCTGCTTGTACACCTTTGGGGCCTGCATGTGTGGGGGGTCAGGGCCTGTGTCTAGCGGGCTGGGAACTGCTTGTACAATGTAGGAATCTGTTTCTGCAGGGTGGCTGGGAGCTGTTTGTACAACTTTGGGGCCAGCATCTGGGGGTGGCTGGGAGCTGCCTGTACACTGTAGGGGCCTGTGTTTGTGGGGGCCTTGGGGGCCTCCCTCGCGGGGGGGGGGGGAGGAGGGTTGGGAACTGCTTGTATAGGGTAGGGGGCCTGCCTGGCAGGGGTTGGGAGCTGCTTGTAGAATTTGGGTCGCTGTGTCTGGGGGGGCGGTTGGGGCCTGTGTCTCAGGGGTGTTGGGAACTGGTTGTACACCTTTGGGTCCTGTCTCTGGGGGGGGAGCTACTTGTACCCTTACCATAAGCCGTACTCTAACACATACTTCTACCAGTACCCTTACCCTTACCGTAACCCTTACCTTTACCCTTAATCTTACCCTTACCAAAGCATTACCCTTACCCTTAACGTAAGCCTAAACCTTAACCTTATCCTTACACTTACACTTACCGTAACCCTTACCCTTTCTGCTACACTTACCCTTAGCCTAAATCTAAACCTTACACTTACCCTAACCCTAACACTTACCCTTACCATTACCCATATACTTACTCTTACCCTAACCCTAAATCTTACCCAAACACTTACCCTGACCCTTACATTAACCCTAAACCGTACCCTAAAACTTACACTTACTCTTAACCTTAACCTTACGCTTAACCTTAACCTACTACTTACCCTTTCTTATCCATCACCATACACCTAAAATTAACCCTAACCATTACCCTAACACTTACCCTTACCCTAACCCAAACCCTAATCCTAACTCTAAACCTTACCCTGACTTGTACACTTATCCTTATCCTTACACTTACCCTAACACTTACCCTTACACTTATCCTTATACATATAACTTACCCTTACCCTAAACCTTAACCTTAACCTAACTCTAACCCTAAACCTTACCTTAACCCTTACCCTGACCCTTACATTAACCCTTACCCTTACCCTAAAACTTACACTTACTCTTAACCTTAACCTTACCCTTAACCTTAACCTAATACTTACCCTTCCGTTTCCCTCACCCTAACCCTAAAATTAACCCTAACCATTACCCTAACACCTACCCTTACCCTAACCCTTACTCTAACCCTTACAATGACCCGTACCCTTACACATACACTTACACTTACTCTTACCCTAAACCTTACCCTTACCATAAGCCATATTCCAACAAATTCTACCTGTACCCTTACCCTTACCGTAATCCTTACCCTTTATGTTACCCTAAACCTTACCCTAACACTTACCCTTATCGTAAACCTTACCCTTTCTGCTACATTTACCATTAGCCTAAATCTAAACCTTACACTTACCCTTACCTTAACCCAATACTTACCCTTACGTTTCCCTCACCCTAACCCTAAAATTAACCCTAACCATTATTCTAACACTTACCCTTACCCTAACCCTAACCCTTACTCTAACCCTTACCCTGACCCATACCCTTACACTCACCCTTACCCTTACATTACCCTAACTCTTACCCATACCATAACCCATACCCTAACACATATTTTTACCCTTAACCTTACCGTTACCCTTACGCTTACTCTATCCGTTACCCTTACGCTTACCCTTAACATAAACCTTACCATTAATCTTACCCTTACGCTAACCCTTACCCTTACCCTATCCCTTACACTTATCCTTATCCATACCCTTAACCTTACCCCAACCCTTACCCTTAAGCTGAACCTAACCCTAAACCTTACCCCAAACCTTTCCCTGAACCTTACATTAACCCTAACCCTTAACCTAAACCTTACACTTACTCTTAACCTTAACCTTACCCTTAACCTTAAGCTAGTACTTAACCTTACATTTTTCTCACCCTAATCCTAAAATTAACCCTAACCATTACCCTAACACTTAACCGTTACACTTACCCTTATTCTATCCGTTACTCTTACACTTTCCCTTAACATAAACCTTACCCTTGACCTTACCCTTACCATAAGCCATACATCAACACTTACATGTACACTTACGCTTACACTTATCCTAGTAATTACTCGTACAATTACTCTTAACCTAACCATAAACATTAAGGATAAGCTTAAGGGTCACCCTTAAGGTTAACGTTATCCTAACACTTACACTTAAGTTCAGGGTAAGGGTTAGAGTAAGGGTAAGTGTTAGGGTAATGGTTAGGCTAATTTTAGGTTTAGGGTGAGGGAAACGGAAGGGTAAGTATTAGGTTAAGTTTAAGGATAAGGTTAAGAGTTATGGTAAGGGTTAGGTTTAATGTAAGGGTAAGGGTTTGGGAAATGTTTAGGATAAGGGTAAGAGAAGGGATAATGGTAAGGATAAGGATGATGTTTACTGTAAGGGTTAGATTTAGTTAAGGGTAAGGGTTAGTGTAAGTTTAAGAGTAAGGGTAAGTGTAAGGGTATGTGTAAAAGTACGGGTAATTGTAAGGGTTAGAGTAAGGGTTAGGGTAAGGGTAAGTGTTAGGGTAATGGTTAGGGTTAATTTTAGGGTTAGGGTGAGGGAAACGTAAGAGTAAGTATTAGGTTACAGCTAAGGTTAAGGTTAAGAGTAAGTGTAAGGTTTAGTGTAAGGATTAGGGTTAATGTAAGGGTCAAGGTAAGGGTTGGGGTAAAGGTTTAGGTAAAGGGTAAAAATATGTATATTGTAAGGGTGAGGGGTTAGGGTAATGGTTAGATTTTAGTTAGATTTAGGTAAGGGTGAGGGTTCGGGTAAGGTTTAGAATTAGGCAAAGGGTAAGTGTAGCAGAAAGGGTAAGGTTTAGGATAAGGGTAAGTGTTAGGATAAGGGTAAGGTTTAGGGTTAGCTTAATAGTAAGGTTAAGGGTAATTGTACGAGTAATTGCTAGGGTAAGTGCAAGCGTAAGTGTACATGTAAGTGTTGTTGTATGGCTTATGGTAAGGGTAAGGTCAAGGGTAAGGTTTATGTTAAGGGTAAGCGTAAGGGTAACGGATAGAGTAAGGGTAAGGGTAAGGTTAAGGGTAACGGTAAGGTTAAGGGTACAAATATGTGTTAGGGTATGGGTAAGAATTAGGGTAAGTATAAGGGCAAGGGTAAGGGTAAGGGTACAGGTCAGGGTAAGGGTTAGAGTAAGGGTTAGGGTTAGGGTAAGGTTAAATGTTAGGGTAATGGTTAGGGTTAGTTTTAGGGTTAAAGTCAGGAAAACGTATGCGTAAGTATTAGGTGAATGTTAAGGGTAAGGTTAAGGTTAAGAGTAAGTGTAAGTTTTAGGGTAAGGGTTAGGGTTAATGTAAGGGTCAGGGTAAGGGTTGGGGTAAGGTTTAGGGTAAGGGTTAGGTTAAGGATAAGTGTTAGGGTAAGGGTAAGGTTAATGGTAACCGTAAGTGTAAAGGTAAGGGTTACGGTAAGGGTAAGAATAAGGGTATGGGTAATGGTAAGGGTGAGGGTTAGGCTAAGGGTAAGTGTAAGGTTTAGATTTCGGCTAAGGGTAAGTGTAGCAGAAAGGGTAAGCTTTAAAGTAAGGTTTAAGGTTTAGGCTTAGGTTAAGGGTAAGGGTAAGGGTACGGGTCAGGGTAAGGGTTAGAGTAAGGGTTTGAGTATGGGTAAGGGTAAGGGTTAGGATAAGTGTAAGGGTGCAAGCAAGGATTAGGGCAAGAGTAAGTGTAAGGGTAATAGAAAGGGTTAGGGTAAGTGTAAGGGTAAGGGAATGTGTTAGGATATGTTTTAGGGGAAGCAGAAGGGTAAGGGTTAGGTTAAGTGTAAGGGGAAGGGGAAGGTAAGGGGAAGGGTTGGAGTAAGGTATAGGGTAAGGGTAAGGTTATGGTTAAAGGAAAGAGTAAGGGTAAGGAAAAAGTAAAGGTAAGGATTTGGGTAATGGTAAGGGTGAGAAGGTTTAGGGTAAGGGTTACGGTAAGGGTTAGGTAACGCAGTGTACAACCTGGGATGTCACACGCAGAGCTGCCTCTGGCAAGGTGAGTGAGGAACAGATGTAGCAGTTGTTGTGTTGTAGGTCTCACTGTTCCTCTAGGCATCCCCTCTTTGTCTTTTAGAGGTGTTGTAGCTGTTTGAAGAGGGTAGATTGAAGCATCTGCCTCGGGGGCTGGTAAGCGGCAGAGGTAAGGGAGCAGATGAGAGTAACTTACCTAGTTGTGCTGTGTCTTTGGATGCTGCATCGGCCTATGCGTTTCTTTTTCTTTCACAGGTGTCTCGCACAGGCTCAAAGGAGCAAACTGCACTCTGAAGAGCTGTGTAAGAAGAGGGGCTGGTCATGAGCTGGGTTGGAGCAGAACGACCAAGTAGCACAAGGTGACTATGAAAGGTGTCCGTCTTGCTTTGCAGGTGCCGTGGCAGGCTCTCCACAGAAGTGGATAAGGATATGAGATAAGGCCAGAGAGCGACAAGGAGAGGCACGTGCAGGGATGGTTTTGAAGCGCTGCGGTGGCTTACTCTTCTGTTCATCAGGTGCCACAGGCAAGGTGGGTTGTAACATCAGTCGTTATATTTGCATGAAAGCAGTTCACTTGAATGCCACAGTGCATCTGAGTAGGGTGTTCTAGCAGAACAAGCTTGTCTGGCACAGCGGTGCCTGATGGCAGTGTGTTTCCTCAGGTGAAGAGGTGCCTGAAGCCCCATCCTATGTAGCCTGCACACAATTATCTGAGAATGAAAGCTGCTTTCCAGTAATTCAGAAAGCCAAGTTACGTCTCAGCCTTGAGCATCTCGGGCTTTTGGGCCTGTCTGTAACATTTGGCACCAGCACTAATACTTTTTTTGGCATATGTTTAGCGTTTGGGGCCTGTGTCTGGGATTTGGGCCCTGTCTCGAACCACTGGGGCTTTGTCCTGGGTTTTGGAGCCTGCCTCTAGAGTTCAGGGCCTGTGATTAGGCTTTTGGGGTCTGTGTCTGGGGGCCGGTATCTGGGGGCAAGGGGGGAGCTGCTTGTAGACCCTAGGGGCCGGCATTGAGGGGGTTGGGAGCTGACTCTACACCTTTGGGGCCTGCTTCTGGGGGCGGGGGGGGGTTGAGACCAGCATCTGGGGGAGGGGTGGGAGCTCTTTGTATTCCTTTGGAGCCTGTGTCAGGGGGCGGGGGGGGGGGGGGGGGAAGGGGAGGGTTGGTTGGGAGGTGCTTGTACACTGTTGGAGCCTGGGTTGAGGGAGGAGGTTTGGAGCTGCTTCTACACCTTTGGGCCTGGCATCAGGGGTAGGGGGTTGGGTGCTGGTTGTAGGGGCCTGTGTTTGGGGGGGGGGCTTGGGACCTGCGTCTGGGGGAGGGGTGGGAGCTGCTTGTACACCTTTGGGGCCTGCATGTGTGGGGGGTCAGGGCCTGTGTCTAGCGGGCTGGGAACTGCTTGTACAATGTAGGAATCTGTTTCTGCAGGGTGGCTGGGAGCTGTTTGTACAACTTTGGGGCCAGCATCTGGGGGTGGCTGGGAGCTGCCTGTACACTGTAGGGGCCTGTGTTTGTGGGGGCCTTGGGGGCCTCCCTCGGGGGGGGGGGGGAGGGTTGGGAGCTGCTTGTATAGGGTAGGGGGCCTGCCTGGCAGGGGTTGGGAGCTGCTTGTAGAATTTGGGTCGCTGTGTCTGGGGGGGGGGGTTGGGGCCTGTGTCTCAGGGGTGTTGGGAACTGGTTGTACACCTTTGGGTCCTGTCTCAGGGGGGGAGCTACTTGTACACTTTTGGGGTCTGTATTTGAGGGGGGTTGGGAGCTGCTTGTGCACTTTTGGACCTATGTTTAGGCTGGTTGGGAGTTGCTCATGCATTCTAGGTGCCTCCCTTTTGAGAAGGGTTGGGGCCTGCATCTGTGGGTGGTTGGGAGCTGCTTGTACACTATAGGGGCCATGGTGTTGGAGGGGGGTCTGGGCTGTTTATACACCTTTGTGGCCTGTGTTTGGGGGGGGTGGGGTGGGCCTGTGCCTGGGGAAGTTGGGAGCTGTTTGTTCACTCTAGGAGCCTCCATTTGGGGGTCTTTGGGGCCTCCCTTTGAGGGGGAGGGAGTTGGGAGTTGGTTGTACACCTCCGCATCCCGTGTCTTGGGGGGGGTGGGGGGAGTGGGACCGGTCTCTGAAGGGGCGGGTTGTGAGCTGCTTGTACACCTGTGTCGGGGGGAGGGTAGGGGGGTTGGCGGGGGTCGGGTCCGGGTCTTGGGCCAGTGTCTGGGTGGAGTCCAGTTCTTGGGAGGGGGTGGTGGGGTAGGAGCTGCTTGTGGGCAGTTGGGGTCTGCATCTGGGTGTGGTTGGTGCCTGCTTCTGTTGGCAGTTTGGGGCCTGCTTGTAGACTTGTGCAGCCTGGGTTTGGGGGCTTTTCTGTAACGTTTGGGGCCTGCATTTTTGCTTTGGGATGCATCTTGAGCTTTTGAGGCCTAGCAGTAGCATTTGGGGCCTGCATCTGGGGCTTTTCTGTAGCATTTTGGTTGCGTATTTGTGATTTGGGGCCTGTATCGTGGGTTTTGCCTTTTTTGTAGTTTCCATCTTTGTGTGTGTGTGTTTCGTTGTTGGTTGTCTGGGGTTAGGGGCAGTTTGGGGTTTGGATTAAGGTCAGTGTCATTAGCGTTAGGGGGTTGATAATAAGGGTTAGGGTTGTGGTTAGAGTTGTTAGGTTTAAGGGGAATAAGGATTTCAGGGTAAGGGGATCAAGGTTGTGGGAATAAAAATGTTGTTTTTGCGCAGTTACATCCTGTAGAGGGAAGGAAGGTGGTATTGAGATATGCTTGCAGTGATAAGACAGCTTAACAGTGTGAAATGAGTTCATCTGATTCGTGTCAATATGGAACAATGCTAGGGCCGCATGATATGATGAAAAGTCTGAGAAAACCAGAGTGGTTAATATATATAGTTCTTGAATCTTGCAAAGGAATGGTCCATCAATTCGGGTCAATAGGGGATAAGAGAACAAAGGGGTTTCAGAATAACTGCTAACTATTACAACTGTTGCATGGGACACTATGCAAGTGTCTGCCATCCAGCCAAGATGGACAAAGGAGATGGACAAGAGAAAAGCCTGGGAGGAAGACTACGAGCCTTCAGTACGAGCGGCCCCCAGAGGGACCACCGGAGACTGATAACGCCTGCACCAGTGGGAGGGTTTGGATTCTGGGAACTAATTAGAATAACCCTGCCTTTTGTAGAAGTAGTAATGAATATGTATTAGCCTAGCAGCATAAAAACCAGCCGCCTGATGTAACTTGTGTGCGTCTTGGTGGAGCAGAGACTCCTGGCGCACCCAGCGCTGCTTGCTTACCTCTATTCATTTAATAAATTGTAAATTTCAATTGCAATCCTATTTGGGACCCAGTCATTTATTACAAGTGGGCGCTCGTCCGGGAGGGCTTTGGTTCCTGATTTCTGGTTTGATCTAGGAGAGGCACCCCCACCATTTGGTGGCTGCTGTTTGAGTCAGGTCGGAACTAATGGCATCTTGAACCTGAATAAAGGTAAGCAACGTTTCTGATTCTTTTTTTCAGCTCCCTTGCCAGCTGCAGCACTATATTTTGCCCGTAACTGTGTGTGTGAAGATCCGAACGAAGATGACGGAGTCGTAAGCATTTAAAGCGTATACCGTTCGGTTGGGTGGGGTTCGGTTGCCTGTGTGTGTAAGAGTGTGACTGAGATGGAACTTAGTTCCGAAGCGATTGTGAAGGTCTTCTAACCGCGTTTTCAATCTCCCACGAGGGACGTGGCCGGTGAAGGACCGAAGGGATTCCTATAGGATTTGTGGGTGTGTGATAGGTCCTCGACCCCCTGCAAGACACTCTTACTAAGGTAACCAAGGGCTGTGGGAATTGCCAGAGTAAAATTCCTAGATGGGTCAGACAAAATCGAAGACCAGAGACCAGAAGAAAGGGAGAAATTACCAGTCATACCACCAGAAAGTCCATTAGGAATAACGATTCGAAATTGGAATGATAGGGACCCCAGAAAAGGAAAAAGTAAATTAAAAATGGTCCAGTATCGTGTGACAGAATGGCCAAAGGAGCCTTTAAGACTACATGTCTTTTGGCCTGTTTTTGGATCCTTCGAAGACTGGATTTGCCAGGCCTTAAATATCCATGTTAATTCAAAGGAACCTTTTAGCCAGGAAGAAAGTGATTATGCAGGATTATGGATCAGGAAGACTTCAGGTCCTTTTCCAGCCTCAATATTTACACTAAAAGCAGGTAAGAAATTTGAAGAACAAGAAGAACATGAAAAAGAAAAAGAAGATAAACGTGAGCCGTTGGATAAGCTACCACCTCCATATCCTAACAATCCGCCCCCGGCGGCTCCCCCTCCGGTGGCTGTGGTATCGCCACCAGTACCACCGTTGCCCCAGCTTCCACCACCAACAGCACCAGAATTAGACCGACCTCCGGCCGCATGCAGGAGAAGTAGGACGGATGTATCTGAGAGGGCTTCTCTATATCCCTTAAGGGAGGTAACTGGTGTATAACTGGTGCGCGTCTTGGTGGAACAGACTCCCGGCGTACCCAGCACTGTTTGCTTACCTCTATTCATTCAGTGAATTGTAAACTTTGATTGTAATCCTATTTGGGACTTTTATTTATTATAACAGACAACCTTGTAAAACGCAGACAACCAGAATCCTTACAGCAATTAGGTGGAAATCACGGCGTAAGAAACATTACCACCTCAAAGAGTAAAAACCTCAAAAGAAATGTGACTTGTAACAGGCCAGCAGCTGTGTATTTTCTGTGAAGCACCAGCTAGATTATGAACCTTGAATAGCACAGTTAAAGGGGAAACAGGGGAGGGTCCCGGTCCTCGGCAGAAAAAAAAAGTGTATAAACTGTGTATGGAATTAGTAGGCACCCTCCTGCTTGTGGGACACCCACCATTGTAATCTCGAATAATAATGCTACTGTACTGAGATCCTCGACTCAGCCTATGCTATTTGCTACAGATTGATTCAGGGTTTTAAGGTTTCAGGGATTGGGCACTAGGGTTGGGTTTCAGGGTAAGGGGTTTCAGGGTTTATGTTTAGGATTTTAAGGTTTTTAGGGTTGGAGTTTTAACGGTTAGGGTTTTAAGGATTTGGGGGTTAGGGTTTTAAGGGTTTCAGGGTTAGCGTGTTAGGGTATTAGAGTTTTTTGGGTTGTAGTGTTGATATGTTTTTTAGGGTTAGAGTCTTAAGGTTTTATTTTTGGTCAGTTATTTACGGTTAGGGTTTTAAGATCTTTTTTTTTTTTTTTTTTTTTTTTTCAGGTTAGGTTCTCCAGGTCCAGGGTTTTGAGTATCCTAATTTTGGGGGTTTGGATTTTGAGCATCTTAATTTTTGGGATTAGGCTTTTGTGTGCCCTAATTTTTTGGGATCGGCTTTCAAGCATCCTAAGTAGTTGGGTTAGTGTTTAGAGCATCTTAATATTTTGGGTCTGGGTAATGAGCATCCTCAGTTTTCAGGATAGGGTTTTGAGCATCTTAATGTTTCCAGGATAGCGTTTGGAGCGTCCTAATGTTTTGGGTTGGGGCTTTGAGCGTCCTAATGTTTTTGGGTTAGGGTTTGGAGCGTCCTAAATTTTGAGGATAGGGTTCTGAGCATCTCAGTGTTTCCAGGATAGGGTTTTGAGCGTCCTAAGTATTTGGGATAGGTCTTTGAGCTTCCTAATGTTTTCCGGATAGGGTTTGGAGCATCTTAATGTTTTGGGTTTGGGTTTTGAGCGTCCGAATGTTTTTGGGTTAGGGCTTGGAGCATCCTAATGATTTTGGGTTAGGGCTTTGAGCGTCCTGTTTTCGGGATAGGGTTTTGAGCGTCCAAAGTTTTTGGGTTTGGGTTTTGAGCGTCCAAAGTGTTATAAGTTGCCCCCTTAATTAATTTTCAGAGAGCATTGTATTAATCATAGAAAGGAATTTATTGAGTAAGCAAACATCAAGCAAAACAGCACTGGGCAGCCGGGGAGTCTCAGCTCCGCCAACGGCACGCACCTCACCCCTGCCAGGGTCCCTTTTTATACCTTGCTAATTCTGGGATTACTCAGCACATCCTGGTATATTCTGCGACTGCGCGCACTGTTGCTATGTTCCCTCAACATAACCCTAAAATTAACCGTAACCATTACCCTAACACTTATCCTTACCTAACCCTAATCCTAACCCTTAGTCTAACTTTTAACCCTGACCCATAACCTTAGACTTCCCCTACCCTTACCCTTACTCTTCCCCTTACCCTAACCCTTACCCTTACACTTACGGTTACCATTAACCTTACCCTTACCCGAACACTTACCCTTACCCTATCCCTTACACTAATCCTTATCCATACAACTTCCGCTTACCCTAACACTTAACCTTAACCTAACCCTAACCCTAAACCTTACCTGAACCCTTACCCTGACCCTTACATTAACCCTAACCCTAAAACTTAACCTTAACCTTACCCTTAACCTTAACCTAATACTTACCCTTACTTTTCCCTCACCCTAACCCTAAAATTAACCCTAACCATTACCCCAACACTTACCCTTACCCTAACCCTTACCCTTACCATAACCCATACTCTAACACATACTTCTACCCGTACCCGTACCCTTACCGTAACCCTTACCCTTACCGTTACCGTAACCCTTACCCTTACCCTATCCCTTACCCTTAACCTAACCCTAAACCTTACCCTTATCCTAACACTTACCCTTACCGTAAACCTTACCCTTTCTGCTACACTTACCCTTAGCCTAAATCTAAACCTTACACTTACCCTTAGCCTAACCCTCGCCCTTACCATTACCCATACCCTTATTCTTACCCTTACCGTAACCCTACGGTTACCATTAACCTTACCCTTACCCTAACACTTATCCTGAACCTAACCCTTACCCTAAACCTTACCCCAACCCTTACCCTGACCCTTGCATTAACCCTAACCTCTACCCTAAACCTTACACTTACTTTTAACCTTAACCTTACCCTTAACATTAACCTAATACTTACGCATACATTTTCCTGACTTTAACCCTAAAACTAACCCTTACCCTAACCCTTACACTTACCCTAACCCTAACCCTAACCCTTACTCTAACCCTTACCCTGACCTGTACCCTTACACTTACCCTTACCCTTATACTCACCCTAATTCTTACCCATACCATAACCCATACCCTAACACATATTTGTACCCTTAACCTTACCCTTACCCTTACTCTATCTGTTACCCTTACACTTACCCTTAACATAAACCTTACCCTTGACCTTACCCTTACCATAAGCCCTACAACAACACTTACATGTACACTTACGCTTACACTTACCCTAGCAATTACTCGTACAATTACCCTTACCCTTACCCTTACCCTTAACCTAAGCCGAAACCTTAAACCTTACAGTAAACCTTACCCTTTCTGCTACACTTACCCTTAGCCTAAATCTAAACCTTACACTTACCCTTACTGTAACCCTCACCCTTACTGTTGCCAATACCCTTACTCTTACCCTTACCCTAACCCTTCTCCTTACACTTACTGTTACCTTTAACATTACCCTTACCCTAACACTTACACTTATCCTTATCCATACCCTTACCCTTACCCTAATCCTTACCCTTAACCTAACCCTAACCCTAAACCTTACCCCAGCCCTTACCCTGACCCTTACATTAACCCTAACCCTTACCCTAAAACTTACACTTACTCTTAACCTTAACCTTACCCTTAACTATTACCCTAACACTTACCCTTATGTTTCCCTCACCCTAACCCTAAAATTAACCCTAACCATTACCCTAACACTTACCCTTACCATAACCCATACCCTAACACGTACTTGTAGCCTTAACTTTACCATTCCCCTTACCCTTACCTTTACTGTCTCCATTACCCTTACACTTACACTTAACATAAACCTTAAAGTTAACCTAACCCTTGTTATAAATGGCTCAGGATTCAAATTAGGATTAAATAAAAAAATAGGATTTATTGAAAGAATATAAAGGAATAGAGGTAAGCAAACAGCGCTGGGTGCACCGGGAGTCTCCGCTCCACCAGGACGCACACCAGTTACATCAAGCAGCTGATTTTTATGCTCCTAGACTAATACATATTCATTACTACTTCTAAAAAAAATAGATTATTAGAATTAGCTTCCGGGGTGCAGTCCCTCCTACTGGAGCATGCGCAGTCTCCTCTGGGGTCTCTTCTGGGGGTCTCTAGGGGTCTTTCATGCTGAAGGCTCGTAGTCTTCCTCTCCCCCTTTGTACTTACTTGGCACCATACCAAGTTTATAGAACATTCTCTTCAAGACTTGTCTCCCAGCCGTCCTTCAGCTTCTTTTTCCTTCCTCTTAATCTCTCGGCCCCCCTAACCAGATACCAAAGATCCGCATAGTATCCCATAACAGTCACTAGTTGTTATCAGTTGTTCTGAAACTCCCAGACATCAAACACAAACAGCTTCACGAGTAATTAAAACATTCTTCCCCAGCCATTCACAGACACATCTATAGCAGTGTTAGAAATAGAAGTCCGGAATAACAAAAGCAAACAGGTTCATAAATTTAAGGAGTGATAAATTGACTAGAATGAGGGGGAGACTGGGACACACTGCAGCTGAGGTTCAAGAATTAAATTGCCAGTGCAGGGCCCAGAGGCAGACAGGATTCAAACAGAATTGTTCTTTATGGACACGAATTGTTAAAACATTCCTCACAATCCCTTATCTTCTTTTTAACATCCCCAATTCGTGTCTCTTCTGTTATTAATAATTGGATTTCATCAGTTTGTTCTTGGAGGGTCCAATTCTTAAGCATCATAATTGACATATTCCCTTCTTTTTTTAATGAAGTTATTACAAATGTACTATTTATCACCCGGTGTATTAATAATGTAAGACAAGGTATCATACAAGGTACAAATAATAACGTAATTACACCACATAACAATAAAAATAACACTCTTTTGACCCATGGTCCACCAGGCAGCCATGAAAATAAATCCCATTCCATATCCTTCCAGGTTTGTGTTTGCTCGCTCACCTCCCCCCTCCTTCTCTGGGATGGGAGAGAGAAATGGGAAAGTGAAGCCTGTGAGTTGAGTTAAAAACAAGAAGATAATAACAATAATGATGATAATAGTACTACTAGTAATAATGTGTACGAAACAAGTGATGCACAATGCAATTGCTCACCACCTGCTGTCCGATGCCCAACCTTACCCCGAGCAGTCCGGCCCTCCTCCCAGCCTGCCTGCTGGCAGGACAGTGAGAAGCTGAATTTGGCTTGGTCCTTGGCTTGGTGTAAGCACTGCTCTGTAACAATTAAAAACAATTAAAACATCAGCATATTATTAACATTCTTCTCATCCTAAACCAGAACATAACATTCTATCAGTTACTAGGAAGAAACACCTTTTCATCAATCTTTAAACAGTAATTACTAAAGTTAATTTTTCCACAGACTTCTCCTTCTTGTGCTAGCAAACAATCCAAAGCTAGGCAATTTTGATACAAAGCAGTTCTCATCTTTATAACTCATTTAGATCAGTTCTCATCATTTATAACTATTTCTATTACAGCTAATAACCTAATTATTCTATTAAGTAAATATACTGAGGTCCTATAGCCCCAGGATCTGTCTTCTGCCCATGTAGCTGGATCATAATAGGCAAACGCCTTCAGGGTCGATTCAGACTTGTGTTACCGTTCGGCCTGTCAGGGTGATCCAGCTCCTGTAAAACGAATCACAATTTTATATAGGTTTAAAAAAGAGGTTTTTTATGTTATTTTCTCGGGACAACCTGATCTTAGTGTGGAAGAAGTCCGGTCGAGGCCCTCTCATTCGGCAGTCAATACCGATAGGGGTTGCCTCCCTCGGTAGACCATACACACCACAGTGGAGGGTCCTGCCCCAGTCTTGCCTTCTCCCTTTTCTCCCTTTAGGCTTGTCCTTTTTATTTGGCATCCTTAATTCATGCAGAGCCTCGTTGCCAGAATATTAGTTCTCCCTTAGCTTGAGTTTCAGTTTCCCAGGAGCGGACTCAACCCTCCAAGTTTCAGTAGTTACTGGTCCTTTTATTCTGGATGCGTGGGTCCCTTTCTGCAGTTCTCACAGCTGTTTCAGTAGTCAGTAAAACAAGGTACAGTCCCTCACATCGAGGGTTCAGCGATTCTTCCCTCCCGTGGCTGCTTGTTGAAACACTTTATTTTTTATCTTCTGACAAGTTAAATAGCAGTTATTTAATTTGCTTTGCCGTATGGCCCTTTCCAGGTTCCTGTAGCAGGATTCATCTGATAGCCTTTCAGGTTGATACAGATTTGACTACAGGGTTTTGGCATTCATCACTATCTCCACAGTTTCACAGCTGGACAGTCACATTCATTTATGTTGCATTCCTTCAGGGGCTCATCACCCCAGTCCTTGCAGTCTCTCTGCTGGTTACACACTTTATTGATATCTATGCATTCTCCACTTCTGCACTTGAATTTGCCAGGTCCAGAGCACTGAATAACATTGTTACAGTTTGCTTCATCAGTGCCATCCAGACAGTCTCTCACACCACTGCACTGCCTACTCCCATGGACACAGTTCACATCTGAACTGGTCTGGCCTACAGGTCCAGGAAGGGCAGTTAATTTCATCTCTTCCATCCTTACAGTAAGGATCTCTATCACATCGCCACAATTCTCTTCATCTTCTCCACTGTCACAGTCTTTTTCACCATCACATTTCCATGACACTGTTCTCATATGACACAGCTCAGCACTTTCATCAGACCCATCTTCACAATCCAGATCCCCATCACACTGCCATCTGTTTGGCACACACTGACCACTGTTGCACACAAAGTCAGATTCAGCACACATCTTCTTCACACATCTTCTTCACACAAACACTCTCATCACTGCCATCTGAGCAGTCTTCACATTTTACTCTAGCACCGTCGGCAGCAGTGCACAGTCAGGCGAAGGCGAGCAGCAGGCAGAGCGCCTCGCCTCGCACCGTCACCTGTGTCACTTATACTACTCCTATTACCCATGCTGTTAGTGTCAGTGGCATCCTCCTTTTCTTTTTGCCACTGACCATTCACCACAAATGGATGAGACACATGATTACTAGTTAGGAAAGAGAGTGTAACGTCTGCTATATGGCTGCAGGCAGTGCCAGCTGCAACCTTAGGTTTGTGAAAGAGCCTGCTGGTGGTCATTTGGCAGTGTAATCTGCGTCTCTGCACTCCTGCCCTGCAATAGAGCTTAGTCGTCATTAGTAACAGTTATAACACCGATCTGGGGACTAATAGTCTTTTTTGCATTGCAAGATAAACCTTTTATAAAAAGAATGCTAGAGTGAAGCAGCACAGCCGCTGCTGCCGCTGCCTCCATGGTTACGTCAGACAGGCTGCAGGGTCCTGATGTCCGCCCCTCTGCTCTGTGCCGACTGGCCACACGGTGAGGGTCGGCTACCGGTGTCCACTGACGCCTCTGGTCTCCCGTAGCAACTCGATCTTGGATGTCCCGCAATTACTTCAATTCCCCGCGTTTTCCGGCTTCTGTCCGGTCTATTCTGTGTCTCTCAGAGCCGTCCGTGGCTCTGCAGCGTCTCTCAGGGCTCTCTCCGTCCAGTGGTAGTCCCTCCGTAGTGTCTCGGGTCTCCCAGCGCCACTCCAGTCTCTCGGCACCGCTCCGGTCTCTCGGCCTGTTCAGGTCTCAGCGAGTCCAGGTCTCGGCCTGTGCAGGCCTCATATGTTGCAGAAAGCATGTCATATCATGCTCCTGCCTTTTTCTTGTCACAGTCAAAACATTTAAGAGCAAAAATAGGATACACAAGATACACAAGATACACTGGGCACCACCACTCAAAACTTGGATAAAACAGCACTTCTTTTCAGTCTGTCAAGCACTTCGTTCGTCTCTGCCCACTCCCCTTGTGGAGAGTACGGAACAACGGATCGGAACTCTGCACTCGCTTTGCAGCAACGCTGCGTCTCACTCACACAGCACAATCGCACACGGAGGCCTCCAGCACATCTCATTCATACCACAGGAATATAATTTAGAATGATAACCAACCAAACAAGTATTGTCTCTGACTGTGTTCTTCGTGAAGTGACTTGTAACACTTTGTTTCAAACCCTTACATTTACACAAATACTTTCAACACAAAATACATACAATATGCAAATATTACAATATACAAAATGTCAACACAAAATACATACATAAAAACACATACAATTATTAACACTCCAGTTAGTATCCCTCCAGCAGCTGAAAACATACCGTTTGTCTGCAGTTTCAGGAGATCTTTGCTCCTGCGGTGAGCAGCTGAGAGTGGAGTCCCCTCCGAGCAAAAACGCTCAGGGTGCACCTAGGGGCGTCCACGCTGCAGCCGATCCCGCAGCCGAGCAGAGTGTCTCCTGCCTGGCTCACCAAAATGACTCACAGAAAGCTGACTCCACAATCAGTAAGATTGTAAAGTAGGTATGTTTACTCAGTTCCATGCAGCACGGGGCGGGTAGTCCCACCAAAGTCGTGCACGCCTAACGTGGCAAATTGCTCTAGTAAAGAGTTACATATACATGAACATTCCTATACATATACATATTCCTAAGCTGTCCCTTTGTGAGCAGTCCTCCTTATCTCAGACCCCTTGATTAAAGTCCGAACCATGAGGTTGTTTTTGATCTGGTTCTCGGGGTCCGAGAGGCTCCTGTTATCTGGTGGTATAAGTGCAGCACAGGCACAAATGTAGCACGTATTCATTCTTAATCAATTGCTCTCAAATTTCTAATTCCAATGTTTCAGCTTGCTCTTTTCTGGATCCATGGGTATTCTACTATTAATGTTCAAAGCCTGACAGACCCCGTCCTCCGTGGATCAAAATACATGGGGTCTTAAGAGTTCTTTTGGTCATTCTATCATATAATACAGGATCATTTTTAATTTACTCTTTAATTTTCTGGGGCCCCTATTGTTCCAATTTCTAATCATTATTCGTAATGGACTTTTTGGTCATATATCTGGTAATTTGCTCCCTTTCTGGTCCTTGGTCTTCGATTTTATCTGACCCATCCGGGAATTTTACTAGTGGCAATTCCCACAGTCCTTGGTTGCCCCTAGTGAGAGTGTCTTGCAGGGGGTTTAGGACCTATCACCCACCCACGTATCCCTCTCTTCACCAGCCCAGCACCCCCGACAGGAGATTAGAACTGGTGAGAAAACAAAAAGACCTCCACACGGACTTTAGAAGTCTCAGTTACACTCTCACACACAAACACTAGCAACCGCACCTTTACCCAACCGGACGGTATCTTACGAATCAGTCGTATTCATCCAGAATCCAACTGGACGGTATCCACAAGCATCTCTGCTGTCTTCTATGAAAGAATATAAAGGAATAGAGGTAAGCAAACAGCGCTGGGTGCACCGGGAGTCTCCGCTCCACCAGGACGCACACCAGTTACATCAAGCAGCTGATTTTTATGCTCCTAGACTAATACATATTCATTACTACTTCTAAAAAAAATAGATTATTAAAATTAGCTTCCGGGGTGCAGTCTCTCCTACTGGAGCATGCGCAGTCTCCTCTGGGGTCTCTTCTGGGGGTCTCTAGGGGTCTTTCATGCTGAAGGCTCTGATTCAAAGATCGAAGCCGAAATTCCTTTAAGTGGTATATTCTTTATTGTAGCGCTGGATGCACGGGGGATCTCTCCACCTATCGTGCATACCCAAAGCGGAAAGCAGTCTTGAATTTATACAATCAATCTATCAATATTCTACAAGTGCCTATACATATTCATTACCTATCCCCGCCTTCCCTCGCTTCTCATGCTAATTAGCCTTTTGGCACCTTGCGCCTGCGCAGAGCCTTCCAAGAATTGTGGGCAGGGGTCTTTGGGACGTGGGCAGGGGTCTTTGGGAGGAAGACCCCGAGTCTTCCTCACAGTGTACTTTTCACCTTTGGTCAGGAATCTGCTGAATTGGCATGTTTCTTAATTGCAAGAGCTGGTTGTTGCTAATTCTTCCGTTTGTTGTATCTTTATAATGAATTCCAATGTCCAGTTTCAAGATTTATAGTCCTTACATTCGTTTCTCTGTCCGTCTGCCGCTTCCTTATCATGAGTTCCAGTGTCTTGTTTCGAGATATACAGTCCATGTCTGGGGATTGCCCTTGCCTCCCCAATACCTCCCCAGTACCTCCTTAATCAATCCCCCCTTTTCTTTTCCCATGCAAATTCTTTTGCATCAGATACTTTCTTTATTTACAGTAACACAACAAAGCAGGCATCTAAACAACATGCACACAAATATTCCTAACACTACTAATACGATTAGAGCAATGAATACTTGTTTCAACCATTGGAAATTGGGCAACCAGGAGGTTAACTTAGTCCATAGTTCACTAAAACTCCATGAAAGATCATCTTTACTGATCTCATGTAGGATCCTGGTCTGCTTCCATATTTCTTCCAGGTCGGTAGAGATCCTTCCACTCTGATCTACATACATACAACAACTTGTGTTTATTACTGTACAGACTCCCCCTTGAGTGGCCAGTAACAAGTCTAGGGCCATCCGATTTTGGAATACTACCTGTGATAAACTAGATATCTCTTCTTGTTGAGCCTTTATAGCATCCAGAATTTTGTTTTCTAACTTCTCTATAATTGCAGAAATATTAACTATTGCCTTTTCCAATTCACTCACTCCTAACCATGGGATAAACCATCGAACGAAACTATGAAAAGCGGTGTGTCTCTCTATCAATGGATTGTTAATTTTTCGTCTGATTCTCCGCATATGAGTTCTCAAGTAACCTCGAGGCACTACATCATGTACTGTCATATTGGGAACTACCGCTCCAAGAGTGCAAGTTCCCTTCCAATTCTCAGGCAAGACCTTACGGGCTGTATCGTTGCATAGCCAATACCACCCTTTTCCTTCTGGAACCGTCCAGCTGGTTGAATTTGCCCAGCCGCTAGTCGTACTAATATCAATTGTTCAATTACAAGATGTCTGATTTCCCACATAAGTAGTATCCGTATTTATACAATGCTGTTTTCCTATACCCTTAGGCGGGTTACACCTTTGTACACACACATAATAGGATTCTAACGGCAAGAAGCTACTCACTTCTAGTTCCAAAACTGCTTAATATTTTCGACCCCAAGATGTGTTTTCCCACAAATTAGTCCAAGATAAGTTTGCAGGCAAGGGAATCCCGATTAACGATACACCCTTATTCCCATGCTGTGGCAGATGGGTGCATACCCAACAGTTCGTCTTATTAGTTACTTGAGAAATTGTTTGTATTAAGGTCAGGTGTAAGTTCTCATCCCAAGTTGCCCACCCCAAATCCGAGAACCGCACCCCTGCAATCATTAGGATCTGGAAAACCGTAATTTTGTTGGTCCAATTGGAGTGGTGGTCTATATCCTCGCCGGGGCCTTCTTCACCCTTGAATTGTGGATCCAAGCTGCTTGCTTCTTAATCTTAATGGCGGTGTGTGTTGTCAGTAATACTTGGTATGGTCCCATCCACTTTCCTTCCATTTTTCCTGTACGGGTTGTCCTGAAAAAGTCTTTATATATATATAATTCCCGAGCTTAAAGGGGTGGATTGGTTGATCCAACCCTCTAGCCCTGGTCCCTAAAACAAATGTATGTACTTTATTTAATTGTTTCTGAAGTTCAGTTATATAAGCATATAAATATTCTGATCCTAACTGCGTTAGGTCCTCTCCACTAAATAGAAATTGCTATGGCCTTCCATATAAGATTTTGAAGGGACTCAAATTTCCTTTTATTCTAGGTTTAACTCTAATTCCAAGTAATGCTAAAGGGAGGGATTGAGGCCATGACAAATTAGCTTCTTATCCAATTTTAGCTATTTATTGTTTAATTAAATGGTTCATTTTTTCTACCTGTCCACTTGCCTGTGGTCTATAAGGAGCATGCAGTTGCCAATCTATCTTTAGAATCTTACTTATCTGTTGTACCACTTGCGCACAAAAATGTGAAACTCTATCAGAAGACATTGCTACTAGAATCCCAAAGCATGGTATTATTTCATTTAACAAGACTTTAACCACTTCTCTTGCTTTGTTTGTTTGACAGGGAAAGGCTTCAGGCCTTCCTGAAAACGTGTCAGTCAGAACCAGTAAATAATGATACCCCCCTTTTCTAGGGAGTTCTGAAAAATCAATTTGCCACTGTTGCCCCAAATAATTTCCTTTACCGATTATTCCAAATTTTATTCTATTCTTGGTATTGGGGTTATTGTGTAAGCAAATGCTACATTGTTGAGTTACTTGTTTTATCATATCGTCCCACTAATGTCTGACTCAGGCTCTTATGCAGTGTGCCAGCTCCCCAATGCGTTTTATTGTGTTCTGTAAGAACTATGGGCCATGTCAAACTAGAGGGTATTACTATGGGGTTATCTTTTAAATATACTCATCCATCTGGTTTCATTTTACCTTTCAAATCTTCAATTAATTTTAAGTCTTCTTTTGTATAATTTGGATATAGTTTGGATTTTACCGTCTGGTATCAAAGACAATGCCTTCACCTCAGTTATTTCAGCTGCCTGCTTAGCCTCTGCCAATCGATTTCCAATTTCAAAATCGGTGTTCCCCTTTTGGTGTCCCTGACAATGCATGATAGCTACCTTTTCTGGTTGTTTTACAGCCTCTAACAATTTTAAAATTTCTTCAGCATACTTTGTGTTTTCACTGAGCGGTCAGCAATCCATGTTCTTTCCAAATTGCTCCATGAGCATGTACCACGCCGAATGTATATTTAGAATCTGTCCAAATATTTACCCTTTTTCCCGCTGCCAGTTCCAATGCTCTCGTGAGAGCAACTATCTCCGCCTTTTGAGCTGATGTTCCAGGGGGTAAAGGCTTAGACTCGATTACCTGCTGAGTAGTTGTTATAGCATATCCAGCTTTATGTTGTCTTTGCATAACAAAACTGCTCCCATCCGTGAACCAAGTTTCTTCCGCATCTTCCATGGGCTCCTCCTTAAGGTCTGGTCGGCTGGAATACACAGTCTCTAGAGTTTCTAAACAATCGTGAATCACAGCTTGTGCCGGAGCATCACTAAGAAAAGAGGCTAGATTCACAATATGAATTATCACAATTGCCACGTCGTCCTGTTCTACCAATATTGCTTGATATTTCAAAATCATCAATTCTTGTTTAAGTTGTTTAAAGACTTTTTGTGCTTCTCCAGTCCAGACTAACTTTGACTGGTTAATCTTTATCAATTCACATAGAGGCTTTACCAATAGTCCATAATTATAAATCCAAAGGCGACACCAACCTGTCATTCCTAAAAAGGTTTGTAGCTCCTTTACCATTTGAGGTTCTGGAGTCCGGCAAATGACTTCCTTATGTTCAGTTCCTAGTTCTCGTTGTCCTTCCGAAATGTCAAATCCCAGATAGGTCACACTTTGTTGAGCCAGCTGGACTTTCTGTCAAGAGACTTGATATCCATTTAAACCCAGAAAATTAAGACGACTTATAGTCCATTGAATCCAACTCCCTTTAGTCTCGGTAGCTATTAAGAGATCATCTACATATTGTAACAAAGCACCTTCAGTGTCCGGAGGTATCCATGTTTCGAGTTGCCTTGCTAATTGGTTTCCAAAAATAGTGGGGCTATTCTTGAATCCTTGAGGTAGTAATGTCCACGTAAGCTGCGTCTTTCTGCCTGAATCGGGATTTTCCCATTCAAAGGCGAATAGGTTTTGGCTTTCTGTGGCTAAGCCTAGGCAGAAGAAGGCATCTTTTAAATCCAGTACGGTAAACCAGACTTGACTATTCTTTAATTTAGTCAGCAAAGTATAAGGGTTTGCCACTACTGGATGTATATCCTCAGTGATTTTATTTATGGCCCTCAAATCCTGAACTAGCCTATAACTTTTTCATCTGCCTTTTTAATTGGCAATATGGGTGTATTGTATTCTGATTCGCATTCAATCAATAATCCATACTGTAAAAATTTATTAATTATCTCTTTAATTCCTTTCCTATCTTCTATCCTCAAAGGATATTACTTAACCTTAACGGGTTTCTCTCCTGGCTTTAATTTAATAATTATTAAGGTCACATTTTTAGCTCTTCCAGGGACTTCGGTAGCCCAAACTCCTGGACATACTTGATCTGTGATCTCTAAAGGTATTTCACTTTTAGGGTCAGTTTGTATTAGTGCCAAGCTTAACACATTTATTCGTTGTTCTTCTCCTGTTCTTAATTCCATTTTCCCTTTTTCAAAGACAATTTCTGCTCCTACTTGCTCTAATAAATCTCTACCTAAGAGTGCCCATGAGGAGCTAGGCATAGATAAAAATCTGTGTATGCCCCATTGTTTCCCTAACTTGTACTTCAAAGGTTCACAAAAATAAGCCTTTTCGGTTACACCTTGTCCTGGTTTCAGTTAGAACAGAGTTAATTTTCTTCCTAGTAGCTGGGAGAATGCTATGTTTTGGCTTAGGATGAGAAGAGTGCTGATAACACCCTGATGTTTTAATTGTTGCAGAGCAGTGCTTATACCAAGCCAAGGACACCTCAGCCTTTTGCTCTGTCCTGCCAACAGGCAGGCTGGGGGTGCAGCAAGAGCTGGGAGGGGACAGACCCAGGACAGGTGACCCGAACTAGCCAAAGGGGTATTCCATACCATCTGATGTCAGGCTAAACAATACATAGGGGTGGCTAGCCAGGGGGAGGGGGCCGGACTGCTCGGGGTTAGGCTGGGCATCGGTCAGCAGGTGGTGAGCAATTGCATTGTGCATCACTTGTTTGTACACATTATTAGTAGTGGTACTATTATCATCATTGTATTATTATTATTATTATTATTATTATTATTATTATTATTATTATTATTATTATTATTATTATTATTATTATTTTGTCTTATTAAACTGTCTTTATCTCAACTCACGGGCTTCACTTTCCATTTCTCTCCCCCGTCCCAGAGAGGGAGGGGGAGGGTGAGTGAACAGCTGCGTGGTGTTTAGCTGCCGGCCGGGTTAAACCACAACACATCTTTTACCCTAACATAATAATTCTGTGAAGGCATTAATGCTTGATTTAGAACTGAATACGTTGCCCCATAGCAATAAGAAATTTCACTTCCATTCCTCCCCTAGCTTCATTATAACCAGTGGAGGATCCGCTAGGGTAGATTCCCCAGGTCCCCGTTATTCCTGTTGAAATCAGGGGTCGATTATCCTAGGAAAAGGCTAGTCAATTTGTCCTCCGAAGCCAGGTCCAAACCGTTTTGTTTTATTTATTTATTTATTTATTTATTTTCATTACTTTTCAGAGTTGGTCTAAAAATTCCATAGGGCTTTCTTTTAGACCTTGTTGGAAGCATATTCTCAATTCCCAATTCATCCAGATTTTAGTATTTACTTAACCGTTCATAATTTTCAGGATGATTTGGGTCTTAGCGGGGGTCGGTCAGGGGAATGCAATTGTCCACAGTTCCCTGAGCGGTCCCATCGGCAATCTGAGCTCGCACATGAACTCAGGTTGTTTTAAGAGTGTACCTCTTTTCTGTTTCTGTGACAACTCTCTCGGACCCATCATGGTCCCTTTGCCCTAAAGGGCTAACACCCATGATTTTAAGATCTCTGCCTCGGGCAGAGGCAGAACTATTAACATTCCTACATCCTCTTTCCCTGCTCATTCAACTTCAAACACCTTTAACACTTTCAACAACCCTTTTAACACTTCCTTTATCTTTCTCCAGCCTGTACTTCTCTAATGCCAACATCAAAGGTTCAGTCAGGGGCCAACTTAATTCCGTACCTTTTCCCACCAAGATGCTGAAACATCAGTATACAACATTTCATCCTGTTCTTCTTCTCAAAAAAAACAACATTAACTGTAGCAAAATATTATAGTTTAAAGTTCCATTTAGGGGCCACTTTTCTCCACATTCCAGCTTATAAAGCGGCCACCACTGATTACGATATTTTATCAATGTTTTCCTGTTCACACTTCCACCGGCAGATCCTCCAATATCTTTCCAGTGACTTAAAACACATCCTAACACACTTTTCTTTAAAATTTCACTGCTTGTTTGCCCCCCCAGTTTCCAGTTTACACTTTCAGAATACACATGTTACTTGCAAAAGCGTATCACAAAACGTATCACTCACAAAAATACGGGCACGCAATATCTTTCAGTAGCGATGTCACAAAACTACTATTACCAGCAATATTGCCAAAATCACAATAACAATAGTCAGAGTCAAATTCCACATGCGATAAGTCAAAAAACCGAACTGTGTAACACCGTAACGATATCTCTCTTATAACAATGCCACGAACCTACTATTACCACCAGAAAAATAGCCAAAATCACAGTAACAATAACCAAAGTTAAATACCATACTCCATGAGTCAGAAAACCGAAATAGACAACACAATTCCAGATGGACCTTAAAGCGAGCTCTTTCCTTAAGGTCCCCAAATATACTTATGGTGCTTACCACAAAGTATATACCAAACACTGCCTCGCAGAAGATCACCTTCTGACTTACAGACAGTTCCAGATACAGATGGACCCCAAGGTCCCCAGATATACTTGTGGTACTAACCACAAAGTATATACCAAATACTGTCCTGCAGAAGTCACCTTCCGACTTACTGGACAGTCCCAGATGACCGGTCTACCAGAAAACCAAACCAGAATAAAGAATATACTCACTTACAATGATGGGGTCCTTGTCTGCCTCCGCAGTGATCCGGTGAGTCGAGGAGTCCCTCCGGGAAATCCCGGGGGTACCCTAGGGAGTCCTGTCCCCAGCGGGTCCTGCGGTCCGGCAGAGAGGTCGTCCCATCTGGGGTGCCAGATTGATTCAAAGATCGAAGCCGAAATTCCTTTAAGTGGTATATTCTTTATTGCAGCGCTGGATGCACGGGGGATCTCTCCACCTATCGTGCATACCCAAAGCGGAAAGCAGTCTTGAATTTATACAATCAATCTATCAATATTCTACAAGTGCCTATACATATTCATTACCTATCCCCGCCTTCCCTCGCTTCTCATGCTAATTAGCCTTTTGGCACCTTGCGCCTGCGTAGAGCCTCCCAAGAATTGTGGGCAGGGGTCTTTGGGATGTGCGCAGGGGTCTTTGGGAGGAAGACCCCGAGTCTTCCTCACAGTGTACTTTTCACCTTTGGTCAGGAATCTGCTGAATTGGCATGTTTCTTAATTGCAAGAGCTGGTTGTTGCCAATTCTCCCGTTTGTTGTATCTTTATAATGAATTCCAATGTCCAGTTTCAAGATTTATAGTCCTTACATTCGTTTCTCTGTCCGCCTGCCGCTTCCTTATCATGAGTTCCAGTGTCTTGTTTCGAGATATACAGTCCATGTCTGGGGATTGCCCTTGCCTCCCCAATACCTCCCCAGTACCTCCTTAATCAGCTCGTAGTCTTCCTCTCCCCCTTTGTACTTACTTGGCACCATACCAATGTATGAGATTAGAACTGGTGAGAAAACAAAAAGACCTCCACACGGACTTTAGAAGTCTCAGTTACACTCTCACACACAAACACTAGCAACCGCACCTTTACCCAACCGGACGGTATCTTACGAATCAGTCGTATTCATCCAGAATCCAACTGGACGGTATCCACAAGCATCTCTGCTGTCTTCGTCTGGGATCGAACCAGACGGTATCCACAAACGACTGTCGTCTTCATCTGGTTCGATTCCGGACACCGGAATCCAACCGAACGGTATCCAAACGACCTTGTCGTCTTCGTCCGGATCTTCGCGCGCAGAATTACAGGCAAAAAACAGCCAGCAAGGGAGCTCAAAAAAAAACCAAAACAAATTCTTTGCTTACCTTTATTCAGGTTCAGGATGGCATTAGTCCCGATCTGACTCAAACAGCAGCCACCAAATGGTGGGGCGCCTCTCCTAGATTAAATCAGAATTCAGGAACTATAGCCATCCCGGACGAGCCCCAAAATTGTTATAAATGGCTCAGGATTCAAATTAGGATTAAATAAAAAAATAGGATTTATTGAAAGAATATAAAGGAATAGAGGTAAGCAAACAGCGCTGGGTGCACCGGGAGTCTCCGCTCCACCAGGACGCACACCAGTTACATCAAGCAGCTGATTTTTATGCTCCTAGACTAATACATATTCATTACTACTTCTAAAAAAAATAGATTATTAGAATTAGCTTCCGGGGTGCAGTCTCTCCTACTGGAGCATGCGCAGTCTCCTCTGGGGTCTCTTCTGGGGGTCTCTAGGGGTCTTTCATGCTGAAGGCTCGTAGTCTTCCTCTCCCCCTTTGTACTTACTTGGCACCATACCAAGTTTATAGAACATTCTCTTCAAGACTTGTCTCCCAGCCGTCCTTCAGCTTCTTTTTCCTTCCTCTTAATCTCTCGGCCCCCCTAACCAGATACCAAAGATCTGCATAGTATCCCATAACAGTCACTAGTTGTTATCAGTTGTTCTGAAACTCCCAGACATCAAACACAAACAGCTTCACGAGTAATTAAAACATTCTTCCCCAGCCATTCACAGACACATCTATAGCAGTGTTAGAAATAGAAGTCCGGAATAACAAAAGCAAACAGGTTCATAAATTTAAGGAGTGATAAATTGACTAGAATGAGGGGGAGACTGGGACACACTGCAGCTGAGGTTCAAGAATTAAATTGCCAGTGCAGGGCCCAGAGGCAGACAGGATTCAAACAGAATTGTTCTTTATGGACACGAATTGTTAAAACATTCCTCACACCCTTATCATAAGCCATACAACAACAGTTATATGTACACTTACGCTTGCACTTACCCTAGCAATTACTCGTACAATTACTCTTAACCTTACTATTAAGCTAACCCTAAACCTTACCCTTATCCTAACACTTACCCTTATCCTAAACCTTACCCTTTTTGCTACACTTACCCTTTGCCTAATTCTAAACCTTACCCTAACCCTCACCCTTACCCTTACCATTATACTTACTTTTACCCTTGACCTAAACCTTACCCCAATCCTTACCCTGACCCTTACATTAACCCTAACCCTTACCCTAACCCTTACTCTAATCCTAACCCTTAACCTAAACCTTACACTTAATCTTACCTTTAACCTTACCCTTAAACTAATACATACTCTTACCTTTCCCTCACCATAACCCTAAAATTAACCGTAACCATTACCTGAACACTTATCCTTACCTAACCCTAACCCTTACTCTAACTTTTACCCGGACCCGGACCCTTAGACTTCCCCTTCCCCTTCCCCTTACTCTTCCCCTTACCCTAACCCTTACCCTTACACTTACGGTTACCATTTACCTTACCCTTACCCTAACACTTAACCTTAACCTAACCCTAACCCTAAACCTTACCTGAACCCTTACCCTGACCCTTACATTAACCCTAACCCTAAAACTTAACCTTAACCTTACCCTTAACCTTAACCTAATACTTACCCTTACTTTTCCCTCACCCTAACCCTAAAATTAACCCTAGCCATTACCCTTACTTTAACCCTTACTCTAACCCTTACCCTTACCATAACCCATACTCTAACACATACTTCTACCCGTAACCGTACCCTTACCGTAACCCTTACCCTTACCGTTACCGTTACCCTTACCCTTACCGTTACCGTTACCCTTACCCTTACCGTTACCATTACCATTACCCTTAACCTAACCCTAAACCTTACCCTTATCCTAACACTTACCCTTACCGTAAACCTTACCCTTTCTGCTACACTTACCCTTAGCCTAAATCTAAACCTTACACTTACCCTTAGCCTAACCCTCGCCCTTACCGTTACCCATACCCTTATTCTTACCCTTACCGTAACCCTTACCTTTACACTTACGGTTACCATTAACCTTACCCTTACCCTAACACTTATCCTGAACCTAACCCTTACCCTAAACCTTACCCCAACCCTTACCCTGACCCTTACATTAACCCTAACCCTTACCCTAAACCTTACCCTTACTCTTAACCTTAACCTTACCCTTAACATTCACCTAATACTTACGCATACGTTTTCCTGACTTTAACCCTAAAACTAACCCTAACCATTACCCTAACACTTAACCTTACCCTAACCCTAACCCTTACTCTAACCCTTACCCTGACCTGTACCCTTACCCTTACCCTTACCCTTATACTCACCCTAATTCTTACCCATACCATAACCCATACCCTAACACATATTTGTACCCTTAACCTTACCGTTACCCTTAACCGTTACACTTACCCTTATTCTATCCGTTACTCTTACACTTTCCCTTAACATAAACCTTACCCTTGACCTTACCCTTACCATAAGCCATACATCAACACTTACATGTACACTTACGCTTGCACTTACCCTAGCAATTACTCATACAATTACCCTTAACCTTACTATTAAGCTAACCCTAAACCTTACCCTTATCCTAACACTTACCCTTATCCTAAACCTTACCCTTTCTGCTACACTTACCCTTTCCCTAATTCTAAACCTTACCCGAACCCTCATCCTTACCTAAATCTAACTAAAATCTAACCATTACCCTAACCCCTCACCCTTAGAATATACATATATTTACCCTTTACCTAAACCTTTACCCCAACCCTTACCTTGACCCTTACATTAACCCTAATCCTTACACTAAACCTTACACTTACTCTTAACCTTAACCTTAGCTGTAACCTAATACTTACTCTTACGTTTCCCTCACCCTAAACCTAAAATTAGCCTAACCATTACCCTAACACTTACCCTTACTCTAAACCTTACCATGAACTTAAGTGTAAGTGTTAGGATAACGGTAACCTTAAGGGTGACCCTTAAGCTTATCCTTAATGTTTATGGTTAGGTTAAGGGTAATTGTACGAGTAATTACTAGGATAAGTGTAAGCGTAAGTGTACATGTAAGTGTTGATGTATGGCTTATGGTAAGGGTAAGGTCAAGGGTAAGGTTTATGTTAAGGGAAAGTGTAAGAGTAACGGATAGAATAAGGGTAAGTGTAACGGTTAAGTGTTAGGGTAATGGTTAGGGTTAATTTTAGGATTAGGGTGAGAAAAATGTAAGGTTAAGTACTAGCTTAAGGTTAAGGGTAAGGTTAAGTTTAAGAGTAAGTGTAAGGTTTAGGTTAAGGGTTAGTGTTAATGTAAGGTTCAGGGAAAGGTTTGGGGTAAGGTTTAGGGTTAGGTTCAGCTTAAGGGTAAGGGTTGGGGTAAGGTTAAGGGTATGGATAAGGAAAAGTGTAAGGGATAGGGTAAGGGTAAGGGTTAGCGTAAGGGTAAGATTAATGGTAAGGTTTATGTTAAGGGTAAGCGTAAGGGTAACGGATAGAGTAAGGGTAAGGGTAACGGTAAGGTTAAGGGTAAAAATATGTGTTAGGGTATGGGTTATGGTATGGGTAAGAGTTAGGGTAATGTAAGGGTAAGGGTGAGTGTAAGGGTATGGGTCAGAGTAAGGGTTAGAGTAAGGGTTAGGGTTAGGGTAAGGGTAAGTGTTAGAATAATGGTTAGGGTTAATTTTAGGGTTAGGGTGAAGGAAACGTAAGGGTAAGTATTGGGTTAAGGTAAGGGTAAGTGTAAGGTTTAGATTTAGGCTAATGGTAAATGTAGCAGAAAGGGTAAGGTTTACGATAAGGGTAAGTGTTAGGGTAAGGGTAAGGTTTAGGGTAACATAAAGGGTAAGGATTACGGTAAGGGTAAGGGTACGGGTAGAATTTGTTAGAATATGGCTTATGGTAAGGGTAAGGTTTAGGGTAAGAGTAAGTGTAAGTGTATGTGTAAGGGTACGGGTCATTGTAAGGGTTAGAGTAAGGGTTAGGGTAAGGGTAGGTGTTAGGGTAATGGTTAGGGTTAATTTTAGGGTTAGGGTGAGGGAAACGGAAGGGTAAGTATTAGGTTAAGGTTAAGGGTAAGGTTAAGGTTAAGAGTAAGTGTAAGTTTTAGGGTAAGGGTAAGGGTTAATGTAAGGGTCAGGGTAAGGGTTAAGGTAAGGTTTAGGGTTAGAGTTAGGTTAAGGTTAAGGTTTAGGGTAAGGGTAAGTTATATGTATAAGGATAAGTGTAAGGGTAAGTGTTAGGGTAAGTGTAAGGATAAGGATAAGTGTACAAGTCAGGGTAAGGTTTAGAGTTAGGATTAGGGTTTGGGTTAGGGTAAGGGTAAGTGTTAGGGTAATGGTTAGGGTTAATTTTAGGTGTATGGTGACGGATAAGAAAGGGTAAGTAGTAGGTTAAAGTTAAGCGTAAGGTTAAGGTTAAGAGTAAGTGTAAGTTTTAGGGTACGGTTTAGGGTTAATGTAAGGGTCAGGGTAAGTGTTTGGGTAAGATTTAGGGTTAGGGTAAGAGTAAGTATATGGGTAATGGTAAGGGTAAGTGTTAGGGTTAGGGTAAGTGTAAGGTTTAGATTTAGGCTAAGGGTAAGTGTAGCAGAAAGGGTAAGGGTTACGGTAAGTGTAAGTGTAAGGATAAGGTTAAGGTTTAGGCTTACGTTAAGGGTAAGGGTAATGCTTTGGTAAGGGTAAGAGTAAGGGTAAAGGTAAGGGTAAGGGTACTGGTAGAAGTATGTGTTAGAGTACGGCTTATGGTAAGGGTACAAGTAGCTCCCCCCCCAGAGACAGGACCCAAAGGTGTACAACCAGTTCCCAACACCCCTGAGACACAGGCCCAAACTGCCCCCCCAGACACAGCGACCCAAATTCTACAAGCAGCTCCCAACCCCTGCCAGGCAGGCCCCCTACCCTATACAAGCAGCTCCCAACCCTCCCCCCCCCCCCCCGAGGGAGGCCCCAAAGGTGTAGAGTCAGCTCCCAACCCCCTCAATGCTGGCCCCTAGGGTCTACAAGCAGCTCCCCCCTTGCCCCCAGATACCGGCCCCCAGACACAGACCCCAAAAGCCTAATCACAGGCCGTGAACTCTAGAGGCAGGCTCCAAAACCCAGGACAAAGCCCCAGTGGTTCGAGACAGGGCCCAAATCCCAGACACAGGCCCCAAACGCTAAACATATGCCAAAAAAAGTATTAGTGCTGGTGCCAAATGTTACAGACAGGCCCAAAAGCCCGAGATGCTCAAGGCTGAGACGTAACTTGGCTTTCTGAATTACTGGAAAGCAGCTTTCATTCTCAGATAATTGTGTGCAGGCTGATTAAGGAGGTATTGGGGAGGCAAGGACAATCCCCAGACAAGGACTGTATATCTCGAAACAAGACACTGGAACTCATGATAAGGAAGCGGCAGGCGGACAGAGAAACGAATGTAAGGACTATAACTCTCGAAACTGGACATTGGAATTCATTATAAAGATACAACAAACGGGAGAATTGGCAACAACCAGCTCTTGCAATTAAGAAACATGCCAATTCAGCAGATTCCTGACCAAAGGTGAAAAGTACACTGTGAGGAAGACTCGGGGTCTTCCTCCCAAAGACCCCTGCCCACGTCCCAAAGACCCCTGCCCACAATTCTTGGAAGGCTCTGCGCAGGCGCAAGGTGCCAAAAGGCTAATTAGCATGAGAAGCGAGGGAAGGCGGGGATAGGTAATGCATATGTATAGGTGCTTGTAGAATATTGATAGATTGATTGTATAAATTCAAGACTGCTTTCTGCTTTGGGTATGCACGATAGGTGGAGAGATCCCCCGTGCATCCAGCGCTGCAATAAAGAATATACCACTTAAAGGAATTTCGGGGGGGGGTCATGATCGGTCCGAGAGAGTTGTCACAGAAACAGAAAAGAGGTACACTCTTAAAACAACCTGAGTTCATGTGCGAGCTCAGATTGCTGATGGGACCGTTCAGGGAACTGTGGACAATTGCATTCCCCTGACCGACCCCCGCTAAGACCCGAATCATCCTGAAAATCATGAACGGTTAAGTAAATACTAAAACCTGGATGAATTGGGAATTGAGAATATGCTTCCAACAAGGTCTAAAAGAAAGCCCTATGGAATTTTTGGACCAAGTCTGAAATGTAATGAAAATAAATAAATAAATAAATAAATAAATAAATAAATAAATAAATAAAACAAAACGGTTTGGACCTGGCTTTGGAGGACAAATTGACTAGCCTTTTCCTAGGGTAATCAACCCCTGATTTCAACAGGAATAACGGGGACCTGGGGAATCTACCCTAGCGGATCCTCCACTGGTTATAATGAAGCTAGGGGAGGAATGGAAGTGAAATTTCTTATTGCTATGGGGCAACGTATTCAGTTCTAAATCAAGCATTAATGCCTTCACAGAATTATTATGTTAGGGTAAAAGGTGTGTCATCGTTTAACCCGGCTGGCAGCTAAACACCACGCAGCTGTTCACTCACCCTCCCCCTCCCTCTCTGGGACGGGGGAGAGAAATGGAAAGTGAAGCCTGTGAGTTGAGATAAAGACAGTTTAATAAGACAAAATAACAATAATAATAATAATAATAATAATAATAATAATAATAATAATAACAATAATAATAATAATAACAATAATAATAACAATAATAATAATACAATGATGATAATAGTACCACTACTAATAATGTGTACAAACAAGTGATGCACAATGCAATTGCTCACCACCCGCTGACCGATGCCCAGCCTAACCCCGAGCAGTCCGGCCCCCTCCCCCTGGCTAGCCACCCCTATGTATTGTTTAGCCTGACGTCAGATGCTATGGAATACCCCTTTGGCTAGTTTGGGTCACCTGTCCTGGGTCTGTCCCCTCCCAGCTCTTACTGCACCCCCAGCCTGCCTGTTGGCAGGACAGAGCAAGAAGCTGAGATGTCCTTGGCTTGGTATAAGCATTGCTCTGCAACAATTGAAACATCGGGGTGTTATCAGCACTCTTCTCATCCTAAGCCAAAACATAGCATTCTCCCAGCTACTAGGAAGAAAATTAACTCTGTTCTAACTGAAACCAGGACAAGGTGTAACCGAAAAGGCTTATTTTTGTGAACCTTTGAAGTACAAATTAGGGAAACAATGGGGCATACACAGATTTTTATCTATGCCTAGCTCCTCATGGGCACTCTTAGGTAGAGATTTATTAGAGCAAGTAGGAGCAGAAATTGTCTTTGGAAAAGGGAAAATGGAATTAAGAACAGGAGAAGAACAACTAATAAATGTGTTAAGCTTGGCACTAATACAAACTGACCCTAAAAGTGAAATACCTTTAGAGATCACAGATCAAGTATGTCCAGGAGTTTGGGCTACCGAAGTCCCTGGAAGAGCTAAAAATGTGACCTTAATAATTATTAAATTAAAGCCAGGAGAGAAACCCGTTAAGGTTAAGTAATATCCTTTGAGGACAGAAGATAGGAAAGGAATTAAAGAGATAATTGATCAATTTTTACAGTATGGATTATTGATTGAATGCGAATCAGAATCCAATGCACCCATATTGCCAATTAAAAAGGCAGATGAAAAAGCTATAGGCTAGTTCAGGATTTGAGGGCCATAAATAAAATCACTGAGGATATACATCCAGTAGTGGCAAACCCTTATACTTTGCTGACTAAATTAAAGAATAGTCAAGTCTGGTTTACCGTACTGGATTTAAAAGATGCCTTCTTCTGCCTAGGCTTAGCCACAGAAAGCCAAAACCTATTCGCCTTTGAATGGGAAAATCCCGATTCAGGCAGAAAGACGCAGCTTACGTGGACATTACTACCTCAAGGATTCAAGAATAGCCCCACTATTTTTGGAAACCAATTAGCAAGGGAACTCGAAACATGGATACCTCCGGACACTGAAGGTGCTTTGTTACAATATGTAGATGATCTCTTAATAGCTACCGAGACTAAAGGGAGTTGGATTCAATGGACTATAAGTCGTCTTAATTTTCTGGGTTTAAATGGATATCAAGTCTCTTGACAGAAAGTCCAGCTGGCTCAACAAAGTGTGACCTATCTGGGATTTGACATTTCGGAAGGACAACGAGAACTAGGAACTGAACATAAGGAAGTCATTTGCCGGACTCCAGAACCTCAAATGGTAAAGGAGCTACAAAGCTTTTTAGGAATGACAGGTTGGTGTCGCCTTTGGATTTATAATTATGGACTATTGGTAAAGCCTCTATGTGAATTGATAAAGATTAACCAGTCAAAGTTAGTCTGGACTGGAGAAGCACAAAAAGTCTTTAAACAACTTAAACAAGAATTGATGATTTTGAAATATCAAGCAATATTGGTAGAACAGGACGACGTGGAGATTGTGATAATTCATATTGTGAATCTAGCCTCTTTTCTTAGTGATGCTCCGGCACAAGCTGTGATTCACGATTGTTTAGAAACTCTAGAGACTGTGTATTCCAGCCGACCAGACCTTAAGGAGGAGCCCATGGAAGACGCGGAAGAAACTTGGTTCACGGATGGGAGCAGTTTTGTTACGCAAAGACAACGTAAAGCTGGATATGCTATAACAACTACTCAGCAGGTAATCGAGTCTAAGCCTTTACCCCCTGGAACATCAGCTCAAAAGGCGGAGATAGTTGCTCTCACGAGAGCATTGGAACTGGCAGCGGGAAAAAGGGTAAATATTTGGACAGATTCTAAATATACATTCGGCGTGGTACATGCTCATGGAGCAATTTGGAAAGAACATGGATTGCTGACCGCTCAGTGAAAACACAAAGTATGCTGAAGAAATTTTAAAATTGTTAGAGGCTGTAAAACAACCAGAAAAGGTAGCTATCATGCATTGTCAGGGACACCAAAAGGGGAACACCGATTTTGAAATTGGAAAATCGATTGGCAGAGGCTAAGCAGGCAGCTGAAATAACTGAGGTGAAGGCATTGTCTTTGATACCAGACGGTAAAATCCAAACTATATCCAAATTATACAAAAGAAGACTTAAAATTAATTGAAGATTTGAAAGGTAAAATGAAACCAGATGGATGAGTATATTTAAAAGATAACCCCATAGTAATACCCTCTAGTTTGACATGGCCCATAGTTCTTACAGAACACAATAAAACGCATTGGGGAGCTGGCACACTGCATAAGAGCCTGAGTCAGACATTAGTGGGACGATATGATAAAACAAGTAACTCAACAATGTAGCATTTGCTTACACAATACCAAGGATAGAATAAAATTTGGAATAATCGGTAAAGGAAATTATTCGGGGCAACAGTGGCAAATTGATTTTTCAGAACTCCCTAGAAAAGGGGGGTATCATTATTTACTGGTTCTGACTGACACGTTTTCAGGAAGGCCTGAAGCCTTTCCCTGTCGAACAACCAAAGCAAGAGAAGTGGTTAAAGTCTTGTTAAATGAAATAATACCATGCTTTGGGATTCTAGTAGCAATGTCTTCTGATAGAGTTTCACATTTTTGTGCACAAGTGGTAGAACAGATAAGTAAGATTCTAAAGATAGATTGGCAACTGCATACTTCTTATAGACCACAGGCAAGTGGACAGGTAGAAAAAATGAACCATTTAATTAAACAATAAATAGCTAAAATTGGATAAGAAGCTAATTTGTCATGGCCTCAATCCCTCCCTTTAGCATTACTTGGAATTAGAGTTAAACCTAGAATAAAAGGAAATTTGAGTCCCTTCAAAATCTTATATGGAAGGCCATAGCAATTTCTATTTAGTGGAGAGGACCTAACGCAGTTAGGATCAGAATATTTATATGCTTATATAACTGAACTTCAGAAACAATTAAATAAAGTACATACATTTGTTTTAGGGACCAGGGCTAGAGGGTTGGATCAACCAATCCACCCCTTTAAGCTCGGGGATTATATATATATAAAGACTTTTTCAGGACAACCCGTGCAGGAAAAAGGGAAGGAAAGTGGATGGGACCACACCAAGTATTACTGACAACACACACCGCCATTAAGATTAAGAAGCAAGCAGCTTGGATCCACAATTCAAGGGTGAAGAAGGCCCCGGCGAGGATATGGACCACCACTCCAATTGGACCAACAAAATTACGGTTTTCCAGATCCTAATGATTGCAGGGGTGCGGTTCTCGGATTTGGGGTGGGCAACTTGGGATGAGAACTTACACCTGACCTTAATACAAACAATTTCTCAAGTAACTAATAAGACGAACTGTTGGGTATGCACCCATCTGCCACAGCATGGGAATAAGGGTGTATCGTTAATTGGGATTCCCTTGCCTGCAAACTTATCTTGGACTAATTTGTGGGAAAACACATCTTGGGGTCGAAAATATTAAGCAGTTCTGGAACTAGAAGTGAGTAGCTTCATGCCGTTAGAATCCTATTATGTGTGTGTACAAAGGTGTAACCTGCCTAAGGGTATAGGAAAACAGCATTGTATGAATACGGATACTACTTATGTGGGAAATCAGACATCTTGTAATTGAACAATTGATATTAGTACGACTAGCGGCTGGGCAAATTCAACCAGCTGGACGGTTCCAGAAGGAAAAGGGTGGTATTGGCTATGCAATGATACAGCCCGTAAGGTCTTGCCTGAGAACTGGAAGGGAACTTGCACTCTTGGAGCGGTAGTCCCCAATATGACAGTACATGATGTAGTGCCTCGAGGTTACTTGAGAAATCATATCCGGAGAATCAGATGAAAAATTAACAATCCATTGGTAGAGAGACACACCCCTTTTCATAGTTTTGTGCGATGGTTTATCCCATGGTTAGGAGTGAGTGAATTGGAAAAGGCAATAGTTAATATTTCTGCAATTATAGAGAAGTTAGAAAACAAAATTCTGGATGCTATAAAGGCTCAACAAGAAGAGATATCTAGTTTATCACAGGTAGTATTCCAAAATCGGATGGCCCTAGACTTGTTACTGGCCACTCAAGGGGGAGTCTGTACAGTAATAAACACAAGTTGTTGTATGTATGTAGATCAGAGTGGAAGGATCTCTACCGACCTGGAAGAAATATGGAAGCAGACCAGGATCCTACATGAGATCAGTAAAGATGATCTTTCATGGAGTTTTAGTGAACTATGGACTAAGTTAACCTCCTGGTTGCCCAATTTCCAATGGTTGAAACAAGTATTCATTGCTCTAATCGTATTAGTAGTGTTAGGAATATTTGTGTGCATGTTGTTTAGATGCCTGCTTTGTTGTGTTACTGTAAATAAAGAAAGTATCTGATGCAAAAGAATTTGCATGGGAAAAGAAAAGGGGGGATTGATTAAGGAGGTATTGGGGAGGCAAGGACAATCCCCAGACAAGGACTGTATATCTCGAAACAAGACACTGGAACTCATGATAAGGAAGCGGCAGGCGGACAGAGAAACGAATGTAAGGACTATAACTCTCGAAACTGGACATTGGAATTCATTATAAAGATACAACAAACGGGAGAATTGGCAACAACCAGCTCTTGCAATTAAGAAACATGCCAATTCAGCAGATTCCTGACCAAAGGTGAAAAGTACACTGTGAGGAAGACTCGGGGTCTTCCTCCCAAAGACCCCTGCCCACGTCCCAAAGACCCCTGCCCACAATTCTTGGAAGGCTCTGCGTAGGCGCAAGGTGCCAAAAGGCTAATTAGCATGAGAAGCGAGGGAAGGCGGGGATAGGTAATGCATATGTATAGGTGCTTGTAGAATATTGATAGATTGATTGTATAAATTCAAGACTGCTTTCTGCTTTGGGTATGCACGATAGGTGGAGAGATCCCCCGTGCATCCAGCGCTGCAATAAAGAATATACCACTTAAAGGAATTTCGGCTTCGATCTTTGAATCAATTTGGCGACCCAGATGGGACAACCTCTCTGCCGGACTGCAGGACCTGCTGGGAACAGGACTCCCTAGGGTACCCCCGGGATTTCCCGAAGGGACTCCTCGACTCACCGGATCACTGCGGAGGCAGACAAGGACCCCATCATTGTAAGTGAGTATATTCTTTATTCTGGTTTGGTTTTCTGGTAGACCGGTCATCTGGAACTGTCTGTAAGTCAGAAGGTGATCTTCTGCGAGGCAGTGTTTGGTATATACTTTGTGGTTAGCACCATAAGTACATGTTTGGGGACCTTAAGGAAGGAGCTCGCTTTAAGGTCCATCTGGAATTGTGTTGTCTATTTCGGTTTTCTGACTCATGGAGTATGGTATTTAACTCTGGTTATTGTTACTGCGATTTTGGCTATTTTCCTGGTGGTAATAGTAGGTTCGTGGCATTGTTATAAGAAAGATATCGTTACGGTGTTACACAGTTCGGTTTTCTGACTTATCGCATGTGGAATTTGACTCTGACTATTGTTACTGTGATTTTGGCAATATTGCTGGTAATAGTAGTTTTGTGACATCGCTACTGAAAGATATTGCGTGCCCGTATTTTTGTGAGTGATACGTTTTGTGATACGCTTTTGTAAGTAACATGTGTATTCTGAAAGTGTAAACTGGAAACTGGGGGGGCAAACAAGCAGTGAAATTTTAAAGAAAAGTGTGTTAGGATGTGTTTTAAGTCACTGGAAGGATATTGGAGGATCTGCCGGTGGAAGTGTGAACAGGAAAACATTGATAAAATATCGTAATCAGTGGTGGCCGCTTTATAAGCTGGAATGTGGAGAAAAGTGGCCCCTAAATGGAACTTTAAACTATAATATTTTGCTACAGTTAATGTTGTTTTTTGAGAAGCAGAACAGGATGAAATGTTGTATACTGATGTTTCAGCATCTTGGTGGGAAAAGGTAGGGAATTAAGTTGGCCCCTGACTGAACCTTTGATGTTGGCATTAGAGAAGTACAGGCTGGAGAAAGATAAAGGAAGTGTTAAAAGGGTTGTTGAAAGTGTTAAAGGTGTTTGAAGTTGAATGAGCAGGGAAAGAGGATGTAGGAATGTTAATAGTTCTGCCTCTGCCCGAGGCAGAGATCTTAAAATCATGGGTGTTAGCCCTTTAGGGCAAACGGACCATGATCGGTCCGAGAGAGTTGTCACAGAAACAGAAAAGAGGTACACTCTTAAAACAACCTGAGTTCATGTGCGAGCTCAGATTGCTGATGGGACCGTTCAGGGAACAGTGGACAACTGCATTCCCCTGACCGACCCCCACTAAGACCCGAATCATCCTGAAAATCATGAACGGTTAAGTAAATACTAAAACCTGGATGAATTGGGAATTGAGAATATGCTTCCAACAAGGTCTAAAAGAAAGCCCTATGGAATTTTTGGACCAAGTCTGAAATGTAATGAAAATAAATAAATAAATAAATAAATAAATAAATAAATAAATAAATAAAACAAAACGGTTTGGACCTGGCTTTGGAGGACAAATTGACTAGCCTTTTCCTAGGGTAATCAACCCCTGATTTCAACAGGAATAACGGGGACCTGGGGAATCTACCCTAGCGGATCCTCCACTGGTTATAATGAAGCTAGGGGAGGAATGGAAGTGAAATTTCTTATTGCTATGGGGCAACGTATTCAGTTCTAAATCAAGCATTAATGCCTTCACAGAATTATTATGTTAGGGTAAAAGGTGTGTCATCGTTTAACCCGGCCGGCAGCTAAACACCACGCAGCTGTTCGCTCCCCCTCCCCCTCCCTCTCTGGGATGGGGGAGAGAAATGGAAAGTGAAGCCTGTGAGTTGAGATAAAGACAGTTTAATAAGACAAAATAATAATAATAATAAGAAGAATAAGAATAAGAATAAGAATAAGAATAAGAATAAGAATAAGAATAAGAATAATAACAATAATAATAACAATAATAATAACAATAATAATAATACAATGATGATAATAGTACCACTACTAATAATGTGTACAAACAAGTGATGCACAATGCAATTGCTCACCACCCGCTGACCGATGCCCAGCCTAACCCCGAGCAGTCCGGCCCCCTCCCCCTGGCTAGCCACCCCTATGTATTGTTTAGCCTGACGTCAGATGCTATGGAATACCCCTTTGGCTAGTTTGGGTCACCTGTCCTGGGTCTGTCCCCTCCCAGCTCTTACTGCACCCCCAGCCTGCCTGTTGGCAGGACAGAGCAAGAAGCTGAGATGTCCTTGGCTTGGTATAAGCATTGCTCTGCAACAATTGAAACATCGGGGTGTTATCAGCACTCTTCTCATCCTAAGCCAAAACATAGCATTCTCCCAGCTACTAGGAAGAAAATTAACTCTGTTCTAACTGAAACCAGGACAAGGTGTAACCGAAAAGGCTTATTTTTGTGAACCTTTGAAGTACAAATTAGGGAAACAATGGGGCATACACAGATTTTTATCTATGCCTAGCTCCTCATGGGCACTCTTAGGTAGAGATTTATTAGAGCAAGTAGGAGCAGAAATTGTCTTTGAAAAAGGGAAAATGGAATTAAGAACAGGAGAAGAACAACGAATAAATGTGTTAAGCTTGGCACTAATACAAACTGACCCTAAAAGTGAAATACCTTTAGAGATCACAGATCAAGTATGTCCAGGAGTTTGGGCTACCGAAGTCCCTGGAAGAGCTAAAAATGTGACCTTAATAATTATTAAATTAAAGCCAGGAGAGAAACCCGTTAAGGTTAAGTAATATCCTTTGAGGACAGAAGATAGGAAAGGAATTAAAGAGATAATTGATCAATTTTTACAGTATGGATTATTGATTGAATGCGAATCAGAATCCAATGCACCCATATTGCCAATTAAAAAGGCAGATGAAAAAGCTATAGGCTAGTTCAGGATTTGAGGGCCATAAATAAAATCACTGAGGATATACATCCAGTAGTGGCAAACCCTTATACTTTGCTGACTAAATTAAAGAATAGTCAAGTCTGGTTTACCGTACTGGATTTAAAAGATGCCTTCTTCTGCCTAGGCTTAGCCACAGAAAGCCAAAACCTATTCGCCTTTGAATGGGAAAATCCCGATTCAGGCAGAAAGACGCAGCTTACGTGGACATTACTACCTCAAGGATTCAAGAATAGCCCCACTATTTTTGGAAACCAATTAGCAAGGGAACTCGAAACATGGATACCTCCGGACACTGAAGGTGCTTTGTTACAATATGTAGATGATCTCTTAATAGCTACCGAGACTAAAGGGAGTTGGATTCAATGGACTATAAGTCGTCTTAATTTTCTGGGTTTAAATGGATATCAAGTCTCTTGACAGAAAGTCCAGCTGGCTCAACAAAGTGTGACCTATCTGGGATTTGACATTTCGGAAGGACAACGAGAACTAGGAACTGAACATAAGGAAGTCATTTGCCGGACTCCAGAACCTCAAATGGTAAAGGAGCTACAAACCTTTTTAGGAATGACAGGTTGGTGTCGCCTTTGGATTTATAATTATGGACTATTGGTAAAGCCTCTATGTGAATTGATAAAGATTAACCAGTCAAAGTTAGTCTGGACTGGAGAAGCACAAAAAGTCTTTAAACAACTTAAACAAGAATTGATGATTTTGAAATATCAAGCAATATTGGTAGAACAGGACGACGTGGCAATTGTGATAATTCATATTGTGAATCTAGCCTCTTTTCTTAGTGATGCTCCGGCACAAGCTGTGATTCACGATTGTTTAGAAACTCTAGAGACTGTGTATTCCAGCCGACCAGACCTTAAGGAGGAGCTCATGGAAGACGCGGAAGAAACTTGGTTCACGGATGGGAGCAGTTTTGTTACGCAAAGGCAACGTAAAGCTGGATATGCTATAACAACTACTCAGCAGGTAATCGAGTCTAAGCCTTTACCCCCTGGAACATCAGCTCAAAAGGCGGAGATAGTTGCTCTCACGAGAGCATTGGAACTGGCAGCGGGAAAAAGGGTAAATATTTGGACAGATTCTAAATATACATTCGGCGTGGTACATGCTCATGGAGCAATTTGGAAAGAACATGGATTGCTGACCGCTCAGTGAAAACACAAAGTATGCTGAAGAAATTTTAAAATTGTTAGAGGCTGTAAAACAACCAGAAAAGGTAGCTATCATGCATTGTCAGGGACACCAAAAGGGGAACACCGATTTTGAAATTGGAAAATCGATTGGCAGAGGCTAAGCAGGCAGCTGAAATAACTGAGGTGAAGGCATTGTCTTTGATACCAGACGGTAAAATCCAAACTATATCCAAATTATACAAAAGAAGACTTAAAATTAATTGAAGATTTGAAAGGTAAAATGAAACCAGATGGATGAGTATATTTAAAAGATAACCCCATAGTAATACCCTCTAGTTTGACATGGCCCATAGTTCTTACAGAACACAATAAAACGCATTGGGGAGCTGGCACACTGCATAAGAGCCTGAGTCAGACATTAGTGGGACGATATGATAAAACAAGTAACTCAACAATGTAGCATTTGCTTACACAATAACCCCAATACCAAGGATAGAATAAAATTTGGAATAATCGGTAAAGGAAATTATTTGGGGCAACAGTGGCAAATTGATTTTTCAGAACTCCCTAGAAAAGGGGGGTATCATTATTTACTGGTTCTGACTGACACGTTTTCAGGAAGGCCTGAAGCCTTTCCCTGTCGAACAACCAAAGCAAGAAAAGTGGTTAAAGTCTTGTTAAATGAAATAATACCATGCTTTGGGATTCTAGTAGCAATGTCTTCTGATAGAGTTTCACATTTTTGTGCACAAGTGGTAGAACAGATAAGTAAGATTCTAAAGATAGATTGGCAACTGCATACTCCTTATAGACCACAGGCAAGTGGACAGGTAGAAAAAATGAACCATTTAATTAAACAATAAATAGCTAAAATTGGATAAGAAGCTAATTTGTCATGGCCTCAATCCCTCCCTTTAGCATTACTTGGAATTAGAGTTAAACCTAGAATAAAAGGAAATTTGAGTCCCTTCAAAATCTTATATGGAAGGCCATAGCAATTTCTATTTAGTGGAGAGGACCTAATGCAGTTAGGATCAGAATATTTATATGCTTATATAACTGAACTTCAGAAACAATTAAATAAAGTACATACATTTGTTTTAGGGACCAGGGCTAGAGGGTTGGATCAACCAATCCACCCCTTTAAGCTCGGGGATTATATATATATAAAGACTTTTTCAGGACAACCCGTGCAGGAAAAATGGAAGGAAAGTGGATGGGACCACACCAAGTATTACTGACAACACACACCGCCATTAAGATTAAGAAGCAAGCAGCTTGGATCCACAATTCAAGGGTGAAGAAGGCCCCGGCGAGGATATGGACCACCACTCCAATTGGACCAACAAAATTACGGTTTTCCAGATCCTAATGATTGCAGGGGTGCGGTTCTCGGATTTGGGGTGGGCAACTTGGGATGAGAACTTACACCTGACCTTAATACAAACAATTTCTCAAGTAACTAATAAGACGAACTGTTGGGTATGCACCCATCTGCCACAGCATGGGAATAAGGGTGTATCGTTAATTGGGATTCCCTTGCCTGCAAACTTATCTTGGACTAATTTGTGGGAAAACACATCTTGGGGTCGAAAATATTAAGCAGTTTTGGAACTAGAAGTGAGTAGCTTCTTGCCGTTAGAATCCTATTATGTGTGTGTACAAAGGTGTAACCCGCCTAAGGGTATAGGAAAACAGCATTGTATGAATACGGATACTACTTATGTGGGAAATCAGACGTCTTGTAATTGAACAATTGATATTAGTACGACTAGCGGCTGGGCAAATTCAACCAGCTGGACGGTTCCAGAAGGAAAAGGGTGGTATTGGCTATGCAATGATACAGCCTGTAAGGTCTTGCCTGAGAACTGGAAGGGAACTTGCACTCTTGGAGCGGTAGTCCCCAATATGACAGTACATGATGTAGTGCCTCGAGGTTACTTGAGAAATCATATCCGGAGAATCAGATGAAAAATTAACAATCCATTGGTAGAGAGACACACCCCTTTTCATAGTTTTGTGCGATGGTTTATCCCATGGTTAGGAGTGAGTGAATTGGAAAAGGCAATAGTTAATATTTCTGCAATTATAGAGAAGTTAGAAAACAAAATTCTGGATGCTATAAAGGCTCAACAAGAAGAGATATCTAGTTTATCACAGGTAGTATTCCAAAATCGGATGGCCCTAGACTTGTTACTGGCCACTCAAGGGGGAGTCTGTACAGTAATAAACACAAGTTGTTGTATGTATGTAGATCAGAGTGGAAGGATCTCTACCGACCTGGAAGAAATATGGAAGCAGACCAGGATCCTACATGAGATCAGTAAAGATGATCTTTCATGGAGTTTTAGTGAACTATGGACTAAGTTAACCTCCTGGTTGCCCAATTTCCAATGGTTGAAACAAGTATTCATTGCTCTAATCGTATTAGTAGTGTTAGGAATATTTGTGTGCATGTTGTTTAGATGCCTGCTTTGTTGTGTTACTGTAAATAAAGAAAGTATCTGATGCAAAAGAATTTGCATGGGAAAAGAAAAGGGGGGATTGATTAAGGAGGTATTGGGGAGGCAAGGACAATCCCCAGACAAGGACTGTATATCTCGAAACAAGACACTGGAACTCATGATAAGGAAGCAGCAGGCGGACAGAGAAACGAATGTAAGGACTATAACTCTCGAAACTGGACATTGGAATTCATTATAAAGATACAACAAACGGGAGAATTGGCAACAACCAGCTCTTGCAATTAAGAAACATGCCAATTCAGCAGATTCCTGACCAAAGGTGAAAAGTACACTGTGAGGAAGACTCGGGGTCTTCCTCCCAAAGACCCCTGCGCACGTCCCAAAGACCCCTGCCCACAATTCTTGGAAGGCTCTGCGCAGGCGCAAGGTGCCAAAAGGCTAATTAGCATGAGAAGCGAGGGAAGGCGGGGATAGGTAATGCATATGTATAGGTGCTTGTAGAATATTGATAGATTGATTGTATAAATTCAAGACTGCTTTCTGCTTTGGGTATGCACGATAGGTGGAGAGATCCCCCGTGCATCCAGCGCTGCAATAAAGAATATACCACTTAAAGGAATTTCGGCTTCGATCTTTGAATCAATTTGGCGACCCAGATGGGACAACCTCTCTGCCGGACTGCAGGACCTGCTGGGAACAGGACTCCCTAGGGTACCCCCGGGATTTCCCGGAGGGACTCCTCGACTCACCGGATCACTGCGGAGGCAGACAAGGACCCCATCATTGTAAGTGAGTATATTCTTTATTCTGGTTTGGTTTTCTGGTAGACCGGTCATCTGGAACTGTCTGTAAGTCAGAAGGTGATCTTCTGCGAGGCAGTGTTTGGTATATACTTTGTGGTTAGCACCATAAGTACATGTTTGGGGACCTTAAGGAAGGAGCTCGCTTTAAGGTCCATCTGGAATTGTGTTGTCTATTTCGGTTTTCTGACTCATGGAGTATGGTATTTAACTCTGGTTATTGTTACTGCGATTTTGGCTATTTTCCTGGTGGTAATAGTAGGTTCGTGGCATTGTTATAAGAAAGATATCGTTACGGTGTTACACAGTTCGGTTTTCTGACTTATCGCATGTGGAATTTGACTCTGACTATTGTTACTGTGATTTTGGCAATATTGCTGGTAATAGTAGTTTTGTGACATCGCTACTGAAAGATATTGCGTGCCCGTATTTTTGTGAGTGATACGTTTTGTGATACGCTTTTGTAAGTAACATGTGTATTCTGAAAGTGTAAACTGGAAACTGGGGGGGCAAACAAGCAGTGAAATTTTAAAGAAAAGTGTGTTAGGATGTGTTTTAAGTCACTGGAAGGATATTGGAGGATCTGCCGGTGGAAGTGTGAACAGGAAAACATTGATAAAATATCGTAATCAGTGGTGGCCGCTTTATAAGCTGGAATGTGCAGAAAAGTGGCCCCTAAATGGAACTTTAAACTATAATATTTTGCTACAGTTAATGTTGTTTTTTGAGAAGCAGAACAGGATGAAATGTTGTATACTGATGTTTCAGCATCTTGGTGGGAAAAGGTAGGGAATTAAGTTGGCCCCTGACTGAACCTTTGATGTTGGCATTAGAGAAGTACAGGCTGGAGAAAGATAAAGGAAGTGTTAAAAGGGTTGTTGAAAGTGTTAAAGGTGTTTGAAGTTGAATGAGCAGGGAAAGAGGATGTAGGAATGTTAATAGTTCTGCCTCTGCCCGAGGCAGAGATCTTAAAATCATGGGTGTTAGCCCTTTAGGGCAAACGGACCATGATCGGTCCGAGAGAGTTGTCACAGAAACAGAAAAGAGGTCAACTCTTAAAACAACCTGAGTTCATGTGCGAGCTCAGATTGCTGATGGGACCGTTCAGGGAACTGTGGACAACTGCATTCCCCTGACCGACCCCCACTAAGACCCGAATCATCCTGAAAATCATGAACGGTTAAGTAAATACTAAAACCTGGATGAATTGGGAATTGAGAATATGCTTCCAACAAGGTCTAAAAGAAAGCCCTATGGAATTTTTGGACCAACTCTGAAATGTAATGAAAATAAATAAATAAATAAATAAATAAATAAATAAATAAAACAAAACGGTTTGGACCTGGCTTTGGAGGACAAATTGACTAGCCTTTTCCTAGGGTAATCAACCCCTGATTTCAACAGGAATAACGGGGACCTGGGGAATCTACCCTAGCGGATCCTCCACTGGTTATAATGAAGCTAGGGGAGGAATGGAAGTGAAATTTCTTATTGCTATGGGGCAACGTATTCAGTTCTAAATCAAGCATTAATGCCTTCACAGAATTATTATGTTAGGGTAAAAGGTGTGTCATCGTTTAACCCGGCTGGCAGCTAAACACCACGCAGCTGTTCACTCACCCTCCCCCTCCCTCTCTGGGACGGGGGAGAGAAATGGAAAGTGAAGCCTGTGAGTTGAGATAAAGACAGTTTAATAAGACAAAATAATAATAATAATAATAATAATAATAATAATAATAATAATAATAATAATAATAATAATAATAATAATACAATGATGATAATAGTACCACTACTAATAATGTGTACAAACAAGTGATGCACAATGCAATTGCTCACCACCCGCTGACCGATGCCCAGCCTAACCCCGAGCAGTCCGGCCCCCTCCCCCTGGCTAGCCACCCCTATGTATTGTTTAGCCTGACGTCAGATGCTATGGAATACCCCTTTGGCTAGTTTGGGTCACCTGTCCTGGGTCTGTCCCCTCCCAGCTCTTACTGCACCCCCAGCCTGCCTGTTGGCAGGACAGAGCAAGAAGCTGAGATGTCCTTGGCTTGGTATAAGCATTGCTCTGCAACAATTGAAACATCGGGGTGTTATCAGCACTCTTCTCATCCTAAGCCAAAACATAGCATTCTCCCAGCTACTAGGAAGAAAATTAACTCTGTTCTAACTGAAACCAGGACAAGGTGTAACCGAAAAGGCTTATTTTTGTGAACCTTTGAAGTACAAGTTAGGGAAACAATGGGGCATACACAGATTTTTATCTATGCCTAGCTCCTCATGGGCACTCTTAGGTAGAGATTTATTAGAGCAAGTAGGAGCAGAAATTGTCTTTGAAAAAGGGAAAATGGAATTAAGAACAGGAGAAGAACAACGAATAAATGTGTTAAGCTTGGCACTAATACAAACTGACCCTAAAAGTGAAATACCTTTAGAGATCACAGATCAAGTATGTCCAGGAGTTTGGGCTACCGAAGTCCCTGGAAGAGCTAAAAATGTGACCTTAATAATTATTAAATTAAAGCCAGGAGAGAAACCCATTAAGGTTAAGTAATATCCTTTGAGGACAGAAGATAGGAAAGGAATTAAAGAGATAATTGATCAATTTTTACAGTATGGATTATTGATTGAATGCGAATCAGAATCCAATGCACCCATATTGCCAATTAAAAAGGCAGATGAAAAAGCTATAGGCTAGTTCAGGATTTGAGGGCCATAAATAAAATCACTGAGGATATACATCCAGTAGTGGCAAACCCTTATACTTTGCTGACTAAATTAAAGAATAGTCAAGTCTGGTTTACCGTACTGGATTTAAAAGATGCCTTCTTCTGCCTAGGCTTAGCCACAGAAAGCCAAAACCTATTCGCCTTTGAATGGGAAAATCCCGATTCAGGCAGAAAGACGCAGCTTACGTGGACATTACTACCTCAAGGATTCAAGAATAGCCCCACTATTTTTGGAAACCAATTAGCAAGGGAACTCGAAACATGGATACCTCCGGACACTGAAGGTGCTTTGTTACAATATGTAGATGATCTCTTAATAGCTACCGAGACTAAAGGGAGTTGGATTCAATGGACTATAAGTCGTCTTAATTTTCTGGGTTTAAATGGATATCAAGTCTCTTGACAGAAAGTCCAGCTGGCTCAACAAAGTGTGACCTATCTGGGATTTGACATTTCGGAAGGACAACGAGAACTAGGAACTGAACATAAGGAAGTCATTTGCCGGACTCCAGAACCTCAAATGGTAAAGGAGCTACAAAGCTTTTTAGGAATGACAGGTTGGTGTCGCCTTTGGATTTATAATTATGGACTATTGGTAAAGCCTCTATGTGAATTGATAAAGATTAACCAGTCAAAGTTAGTCTGGACTGGAGAAGCACAAAAAGTCTTTAAACAACTTAAACAAGAATTGATGATTTTGAAATATCAAGCAATATTGGTAGAACAGGACGACGTGGAGATTGTGATAATTCATATTGTGAATCTAGCCTCTTTTCTTAGTGATGCTCCGGCACAAGCTGTGATTCACGATTGTTTAGAAACTCTAGAGACTGTGTATTCCAGCCGACCAGACCTTAAGGAGGAGCCCATGGAAGACGCGGAAGAAACTTGGTTCACGGATGGGAGCAGTTTTGTTACGCAAAGACAACGTAAAGCTGGATATGCTATAACAACTACTCAGCAGGTAATCGAGTCTAAGCCTTTACCCCCTGGAACATCAGCTCAAAAGGCGGAGATAGTTGCTCTCACGAGAGCATTGGAACTGGCAGCGGGAAAAAGGGTAAATATTTGGACAGATTCTAAATATACATTCGGCGTGGTACATGCTCATGGAGCAATTTGGAAAGAACATGGATTGCTGACCGCTCAGTGAAAACACAAAGTATGCTGAAGAAATTTTAAAATTGTTAGAGGCTGTAAAACAACCAGAAAAGGTAGCTATCATGCATTGTCAGGGACACCAAAAGGGGAACACCGATTTTGAAATTGGAAAATCGATTGGCAGAGGCTAAGCAGGCAGCTGAAATAACTGAGGTGAAGGCATTGTCTTTGATACCAGACGGTAAAATCCAAACTATATCCAAATTATACAAAAGAAGACTTAAAATTAATTGAAGATTTGAAAGGTAAAATGAAACCAGATGGATGAGTATATTTAAAAGATAACCCCATAGTAATACCCTCTAGTTTGACATGGCCCATAGTTCTTACAGAACACAATAAAACGCATTGGGGAGCTGGCACACTGCATAAGAGCCTGAGTCAGACATTAGTGGGACGATATGATAAAACAAGTAACTCAACAATGTAGCATTTGCTTACACAATACCAAGGATAGAATAAAATTTGGAATAATCGGTAAAGGAAATTATTCGGGGCAACAGTGGCAAATTGATTTTTCAGAACTCCCTAGAAAAGGGGGGTATCATTATTTACTGGTTCTGACTGACACGTTTTCAGGAAGGCCTGAAGCCTTTCCCTGTCGAACAACCAAAGCAAGAGAAGTGGTTAAAGTCTTGTTAAATGAAATAATACCATGCTTTGGGATTCTAGTAGCAATGTCTTCTGATAGAGTTTCACATTTTTGTGCACAAGTGGTAGACCAGATAAGTAAGATTCTAAAGATAGATTGGCAACTGCATACTCCTTATAGACCACAGGCAAGTGGACAGGTAGAAAAAATGAACCATTTAATTAAACAATAAATAGCTAAAATTGGATAAGAAGCTAATTTGTCATGGCCTCAATCCCTCCCTTTAGCATTACTTGGAATTAGAGTTAAACCTAGAATAAAAGGAAATTTGAGTCCCTTCAAAATCTTATATGGAAGGCCATAGCAATTTCTATTTAGTGGAGAGGACCTAACGCAGTTAGGATCAGAATATTTATATGCTTATATAACTGAACTTCAGAAACAATTAAATAAAGTACATACATTTGTTTTAGGGACCAGGGCTAGAGGGTTGGATCGACCAATCCACCCCTTTAAGCTCGGGGATTATATATATATAAAGACTTTTTCAGGACAACCCGTGCAGGAAAAATGGAAGGAAAGTGGATGGGACCACACCAGGTATTACTGACAACACACACCGCCATTAAGATTAAGAAGCAAGCAGCTTGGATCCACAATTCAAGGGTGAAGAAGGCCCCGGCGAGGATATGGACCACCACTCCAATTGGACCAACAAAATTACGGTTTTCCAGATCCTAATGATTGCAGGGGTGCGGTTCTCGGATTTGGGGTGGGCAACTTGGGATGAGAACTTACACCTGACCTTAATACAAACAATTTCTCAAGTAACTAATAAGACGAACTGTTGGGTATGCACCCATCTGCCACAGCATGGGAATAAGGGTGTATCGTTAATTGGGATTCCCTTGCCTGCAAACTTATCTTGGACTAATTTGTGGGAAAACACATCTTGGGGTCGAAAATATTAAGCAGTTTTGGAACTAGAAGTGAGTAGCTTCATGCCGTTAGAATCCTATTATGTATGTGTACAAAGGTGTAACCCGCCTAAGGGTATAGGAAAACAGCATTGTATAAATACGGATACTACTTATGTGGGAAATCAGACATCTTGTAATTGAACAATTGATATTAGTACGACTAGCGGCTGGGCAAATTCAACCAGCTGGACGGTTCCAGAAGGAAAAGGGTGGTATTGGCTATGCAATGATACAGCCCGTAAGGTCTTGCCTGAGAATTGGAAGGGAACTTGCACTCTTGGAGCGGTAGTCCCCAATATGACAGTACATGATGTAGTGCCTCGAGGTTACTTGAGAACTCATATCCGGAGAATCAGATGAAAAATTAACAATCCATTGGTAGAGAGACACACCCCTTTTCATAGTTTTGTGCGATGGTTTATCCCATGGTTAGGAGTGCGTGAATTGGAAAAGGCAATAGTTAATATTTCTGCAATTATAGAGAAGTTAGAAAACAAAATTCTGGATGCTATAAAGGCTCAACAAGAAGAGGTATCTAGTTTATCACAGGTAGTATTCCAAAATCGGATGGCCCTAGACTTGTTACTGGCCACTCAAGGGGGAGTCTGTACAGTAATAAACACAAGTTGTTGTATGTATGTAGATCAGAGTGGAAGGATCTCTACCGACCTGGAAGAAATATGGAAGCAGACCAGGATCCTACATGAGATCAGTAAAGATGATCTTTCATGGAGTTTTAGTGAACTATGGACTAAGTTAACCTCCTGGTTGCCCAATTTCCAATGGTTGAAACAAGTATTCATTGCTCTAATCGTATTAGTAGTGTTAGGAATATTTGTGTGCATGTTGTTTAGATGCCTGCTTTGTTGTGTTACTGTAAATAAAGAAAGTATCTGATGCAAAAGAATTTGCATGGGAAAAGAAAAGGGGGGATTGATTAAGGAGGTATTGGGGAGGCAAGGACAATCCCCAGACAAGGACTGTATATCTCGAAACAAGACACTGGAACTCATGATAAGGAAGCGGCAGGCGGACAGAGAAACGAATGTAAGGACTATAACTCTCGAAACTGGACATTGGAATTCATTATAAAGATACAACAAACGGGAGAATTGGCAACAACCAGCTCTTGCAATTAAGAAACATGCCAATTCAGCAGATTCCTGACCAAAGGTGAAAAGTACACTGTGAGGAAGACTCGGGGTCTTCCTCCCAAAGACCCCTGCCCACGTCCCAAAGACCCCTGCCCACAATTCTTGGAAGGCTCTGCGCAGGCGCAAGGTGCCAAAAGGCTAATTAGCATGAGAAGCGAGGGAAGGCGGGGATAGGTAATGCATATGTATAGGTGCTTGTAGAATATTGATAGATTGATTGTATAAATTCAAGACTGCTTTCTGCTTTGGGTATGCACGATAGGTGGAGAGATCCCCCGTGCATCCAGCGCTGCAATAAAGAATATACCACTTAAAGGAATTTCGGCTTCGATCTTTGAATCAATTTGGCGACCCAGATGGGACAACCTCTCTGCCGGACTGCAGGACCTGCTGGGAACAGGACTCCCTAGGGTACCCCCGGGATTTCCCGGAGGGACTCCTCGACTCACCGGATCACTGCGGAGGCAGACAAGGACCCCATCATTGTAAGTGAGTATATTCTTTATTCTGGTTTGGTTTTCTGGTAGACCGGTCATCTGGAACTGTCTGTAAGTCAGAAGGTGATCTTCTGCGAGGCAGTGTTTGGTATATACTTTGTGGTTATCACTATAAGTACATGTTTGGGGACCTTAAGGAAGGAGCTCGCTTTAAGGTCCATCTGGAATTGTGTTGTCTATTACGGTTTTCTGACTCATGGAGTATGGTATTTAACTCTGGTTATTGTTACTGCGATTTTGGCTATTTTCCTGGTGGTAATAGTAGGTTCGTGGCATTGTTATAAGAAAGATATCGTTACGGTGTTACACAGTTCGGTTTTCTGACTAATCGCATGTGGAATTTGACTCTGACTATTGTTACTGTGATTTTGGCAATATTGCTGGTAATAGTAGTTTTGTGGCATCGCTACTGAAAGATATTGCGTGCCCGTATTTTTGTGAGTGATACGTTTTGTGATACGCTTTTGTAAGTAACATGTGTATTCTGAAAGTGTAAACTGGAAACTGGGGGGCGCAAACAAGCAGTGAAATTTTAAAGAAAAGTGTGTTAGGATGTGTTTTAAGTCACTGGAAGGATATTGGAGGATCTGCCGGTGGAAGTGTGAACAGGAAAACATTGATAAAATATCGTAATCAGTGGTGGCCGCTTTATAAGCTGGAATGTGGAGAAAAGTGGCCCCTAAATGGAACTTTAAACTATAATATTTTGCTACAGTTAATGTTGTTTTTTGAGAAGCAGAACAGGATGAAATGTTGTATACTGATGTTTCAGCATCTTGGTGGGAAAAGGTAGGGAATTAAGTTGGCCCCTGACTGAACCTTTGATGTTGGCATTAGAGAAGTACAGGCTGGAGAAAGATAAAGGAAGTGTTAAAAGGGTTGTTGAAAGTGTTAAAGGTGTTTGAAGTTGAATGAGCAGGGAAAGAGGATGTAGGAATGTTAATAGTTCTGCCTCTGCCCGAGGCAGAGATCTTAAAATCATGGGTGTTAGCCCTTTAGGGCAAAGGGACCATGATGGGTCCGAGAGAGTTGTCACAGAAACAGAAAAGAGGTCAACTCTTAAAACAACCTGAGTTCATGTGCGAGCTCAGATTGCTGATGGGACCGTTCAGGGAACTGTGGACAATTGCATTCCCCTGACCGACCCCCACTAAGACCCGAATCATCCTGAAAATCATGAACGGTTAAGTAAATACTAAAACCTGGATGAATTGGGAATTGAGAATATGCTTCCAACAAGGTCTAAAAGAAAGCCCTATGGAATTTTTGGACCAACTCTGAAATGTAATGAAAATAAATAAATAAATAAATAAATAAAACAAAACGGTTTGGACCTGGCTTTGGAGGACAAATTGACTAGCCTTTTCCTAGGGTAATCAACCCCTGATTTCAACAGGAATAACGGGGACCTGGGGAATCTACCCTAGCGGATCCTCCACTGGTTATAATGAAGCTAGGGGAGGAATGGAAGTGAAATTTCTTATTGCTATGGGGCAACGTATTCAGTTCTAAATCAAGCATTAATGCCTTCACAGAATTATTATGTTAGGGTAAAAGGTGTGTCGTGGTTTAACCCGGCCGGCAGCTAAACACCACGCAGCTGTTCGCTCCCCCTCCCCCTCCCTCTCTGGGACGGGGGAGAGAAATGGAAAGTGAAGCCTGTGAGTTGAGATAAAGACAGTTTAATAAGACAAAATAATAATAATAATAATAATAATACAATGATGATAATAGTACCACTACTAATAATGTGTACAAACAAGTGATGCACAATGCAATTGCTCACCACCCGCTGACCGATGCCCAGCCTAACCCCGAGCAGTCCGGCCCCCTCCCCCTGGCTAGCCACCCCTATGTATTGTTTAGCCTGACGTCAGATGCTATGGAATACCCCTTTGGCTAGTTTGGGTCACCTGTCCTGGGTCTGTCCCCTCCCAGCTCTTACTGCACCCCCAGCCTGCCTGTTGGCAGGACAGAGCAAGAAGCTGAGATGTCCTTGGCTTGGTATAAGCATTGCTCTGCAACAATTGAAACATCGGGGTGTTATCAGCACTCTTCTCATCCTAAGCCAAAACATAGCATTCTCCCAGCTACTAGGAAGAAAATTAACTCTGTTCTAACTGAAACCAGGACAAGGTGTAACCGAAAAGGCTTATTTTTGTGAACCTTTGAAGTACAAATTAGGGAAACAATGGGGCATACACAGATTTTTATCTATGCCTAGCTCCTCATGGGCACTCTTAGGTAGAGATTTATTAGAGCAAGTAGGAGCAGAAATTGTCTTTGAAAAAGGGAAAATGGAATTAAGAACAGGAGAAGAACAACTAATAAATGTGTTAAGCTTGGCACTAATACAAACTGACCCTAAAAGTGAAATACCTTTAGAGATCACAGATCAAGTATGTCCAGGAGTTTGGGCTACCGAAGTCCCTGGAAGAGCTAAAAATGTGACCTTAATAATTATTAAATTAAAGCCAGGAGAGAAACCCGTTAAGGTTAAGTAATATCCTTTGAGGACAGAAGATAGGAAAGGAATTAAAGAGATAATTGATCAATTTTTACAGTATGGATTATTGATTGAATGCGAATCAGAATCCAATGCACCCATATTGCCAATTAAAAAGGCAGATGAAAAAGCTATAGGCTAGTTCAGGATTTGAGGGCCATAAATAAAATCACTGAGGATATACATCCAGTAGTGGCAAACCCTTATACTTTGCTGACTAAATTAAAGAATAGTCAAGTCTGGTTTACCGTACTGGATTTAAAAGATGCCTTCTTCTGCCTAGGCTTAGCCACAGAAAGCCAAAACCTATTCGCCTTTGAATGGGAAAATCCCGATTCAGGCAGAAAGACGCAGCTTACGTGGACATTACTACCTCAAGGATTCAAGAATAGCCCCACTATTTTTGGAAACCAATTAGCAAGGGAACTCGAAACATGGATACCTCCGGACACTGAAGGTGCTTTGTTACAATATGTAGATGATCTCTTAATAGCTACCGAGACTAAAGGGAGTTGGATTCAATGGACTATAAGTCGTCTTAATTTTCTGGGTTTAAATGGATATCAAGTCTCTTGACAGAAAGTCCAGCTGGCTCAACAAAGTGTGACCTATCTGGGATTTGACATTTCGGAAGGACAACGAGAACTAGGAACTGAACATAAGGAAGTCATTTGCCGGACTCCAGAACCTCAAATGGTAAAGGAGCTACAAAGCTTTTTAGGAATGACAGGTTGGTGTCGCCTTTGGATTTATAATTATGGACTATTGGTAAAGCCTCTATGTGAATTGATAAAGATTAACCAGTCAAAGTTAGTCTGGACTGGAGAAGCACAAAAAGTCTTTAAACAACTTAAACAAGAATTGATGATTTTGAAATATCAAGCAATATTGGTAGAACAGGACGACGTGGAGATTGTGATAATTCATATTGTGAATCTAGCCTCTTTTCTTAGTGATGCTCCGGCACAAGCTGTGATTCACGATTGTTTAGAAACTCTAGAGACTGTGTATTCCAGCCGACCAGACCTTAAGGAGGAGCTCATGGAAGACGCGGAAGAAACTTGGTTCACGGATGGGAGCAGTTTTGTTACGCAAAGGCAACGTAAAGCTGGATATGCTATAACAACTACTCAGCAGGTAATCGAGTCTAAGCCTTTACCCCCTGGAACATCAGCTCAAAAGGCGGAGATAGTTGCTCTCACGAGAGCATTGGAACTGGCAGCGGGAAAAAGGGTAAATATTTGGACAGATTCTAAATATACATTCGGCGTGGTACATGCTCATGGAGCAATTTGGAAAGAACATGGATTGCTGACCGCTCAGTGAAAACACAAAGTATGCTGAAGAAATTTTAAAATTGTTAGAGGCTGTAAAACAACCAGAAAAGGTAGCTATCATGCATTGTCAGGGACACCAAAAGGGGAACACCGATTTTGAAATTGGAAAATCGATTGGCAGAGGCTAAGCAGGCAGCTGAAATAACTGAGGTGAAGGCATTGTCTTTGATACCAGACGGTAAAATCCAAACTATATCCAAATTATACAAAAGAAGACTTAAAATTAATTGAAGATTTGAAAGGTAAAATGAAACCAGATGGATGAGTATATTTAAAAGATAACCCCATAGTAATACCCTCTAGTTTGACATGGCCCATAGTTCTTACAGAACACAATAAAACGCATTGGGGAGCTGGCACACTGCATAAGAGCCCGAGTCAGACATTAGTGGGACGATATGATAAAACAAGTAACTCAACAATGTAGCATTTGCTTACACAATACCAAGGATAGAATAAAATTTGGAATAATCGGTAAAGGAAATTATTCGGGGCAACAGTGGCAAATTGATTTTTCAGAACTCCCTAGAAAAGGGGGGTATCATTATTTACTGGTTCTGACTGACACGTTTTCAGGAAGGCCTGAAGCCTTTCCCTGTCGAACAACCAAAGCAAGAAAAGTGGTTAAAGTCTTGTTAAATGAAATAATACCATGCTTTGGGATTCTAGTAGCAATGTCTTCTGATAGAGTTTCACATTTTTGTGCACAAGTGGTAGAACAGATAAGTAAGATTCTAAAGATAGATTGGCAACTGCATACTCCTTATAGACCACAGGCAAGTGGACAGGTAGAAAAAATGAACCATTTAATTAAACAATAAATAGCTAAAATTGGATAAGAAGCTAATTTGTCATGGCCTCAATCCCTCCCTTTAGCATTACTTGGAATTAGAGTTAAACCTAGAATAAAAGGAAATTTGAGTCCCTTCAAAATCTTATATGGAAGGCCATAGCAATTTCTATTTAGTGGAGAGGACCTAACGCAGTTAGGATCAGAATATTTATATGCTTATATAACTGAACTTCAGAAACAATTAAATAAAGTACATACATTTGTTTTAGGGACCAGGGCTAGAGGGTTGGATCAACCAATCCACCCCTTTAAGCTCGGGGATTATATATATATAAAGACTTTTTCAGGACAACCCGTGCAGGAAAAATGGAAGGAAAGTGGATGGGACCACACCAGGTATTACTGACAACACACACCGCCATTAAGATTAAGAAGCAAGCAGCTTGGATCCACAATTCAAGGGTGAAGAAGGCCCCGGCGAGGATATGGACCACCACTCCAATTGGACCAACAAAATTACGGTTTTCCAGATCCTAATGATTGCAGGGGTGCGGTTCTCGGATTTGGGGTGGGCAACTTGGGATGAGAACTTACACCTGACCTTAATACAAACAATTTCTCAAGTAACTAATAAGACGAACTGTTGGGTATGCACCCATCTGCCACAGCATGGGAATAAGGGTGTATCGTTAATTGGGATTCCCTTGCCTGCAAACTTATCTTGGACTAATTTGTGGGAAAACACATCTTGGGGTCGAAAATATTAAGCAGTTTTGGAACTAGAAGTGAGTAGCTTCATGCCGTTAGAATCCTATTATGTATGTGTACAAAGGTGTAACCCGCCTAAGGGTATAGGAAAACAGCATTGTATAAATACGGATACTACTTATGTGGGAAATCAGACATCTTGTAATTGAACAATTGATATTAGTACGACTAGCGGCTGGGCAAATTCAACCAGCTGGACGGTTCCAGAAGGAAAAGGGTGGTATTGGCTATGCAATGATACAGCCCGTAAGGTCTTGCCTGAGAATTGGAAGGGAACTTGCACTCTTGGAGCGGTAGTCCCCAATATGACAGTACATGATGTAGTGCCTCGAGGTTACTTGAGAAATCATATCCGGAGAATCAGATGAAAAATTAACAATCCATTGGTAGAGAGACACACCCCTTTTCATAGTTTATTGCGATGGTTTATCCCATGGTTAGGAGTGAGTGAATTGGAAAAGGCAATAGTTAATATTTCTGCAATTATAGAGAAGTTAGAAAACAAAATTCTGGATGCTATAAAGGCTCAACAAGAAGAGATATCTAGTTTATCACAGGTAGTATTCCAAAATCGGATGGCCCTAGACTTGTTACTGGCCACTCAAGGGGGAGTCTGTACAGTAATAAACACAAGTTGTTGTATGTATGTAGATCAGAGTGGAAGGATCTCTACCGACCTGGAAGAAATATGGAAGCAGACCAGGATCCTACATGAGATCAGTAAAGATGATCTTTCATGGAGTTTTAGTGAACTATGGACTAAGTTAACCTCCTGGTTGCCCAATTTCCAATGGTTGAAACAAGTATTCATTGCTCTAATCGTATTAGTAGTGTTAGGAATATTTGTGTGCATGTTGTTTAGATGCCTGCTTTGTTGTGTTACTGTAAATAAAGAAAGTATCTGATGCAAAAGAATTTGCATGGGAAAAGAAAAGGGGGGATTGATTAAGGAGGTATTGGGGAGGCAAGGACAATCCCCAGACAAGGACTGTATATCTCGAAACAAGACACTGGAACTCATGATAAGGAAGCGGCAGGCGGACAGAGAAACGAATGTAAGGACTATAACTCTCGAAACTGGACATTGGAATTCATTATAAAGATACAACAAACGGGAGAATTGGCAACAACCAGCTCTTGCAATTAAGAAACATGCCAATTCAGCAGATTCCTGACCAAAGGTGAAAAGTACACTGTGAGGAAGACTCGGGGTCTTCCTCCCAAAGACCCCTGCCCACGTCCCAAAGACCCCTGCCCACAATTCTTGGAAGGCTCTGCGCAGGCGCAAGGTGCCAAAAGGCTAATTAGCATGAGAAGCGAGGGAAGGCGGGGATAGGTAATGCGTATGTATAGGTGCTTGTAGAATATTGATAGATTGATTGTATAAATTCAAGACTGCTTTCTGCTTTGGGTATGCACGATAGGTGGAGAGATCCCCCGTGCATCCAGCGCTGCAATAAAGAATATACCACTTAAAGGAATTTCGGCTTCGATCTTTGAATCAATTTGGCGACCCAGATGGGACAACCTCTCTGCCGGACTGCAGGACCTGCTGGGAACAGGACTCCCTAGGGTACCCCCGGGATTTCCCGGAGGGACTCCTCGACTCACCGGATCACTGCGGAGGCAGACAAGGACCCCATCATTGTAAGTGAGTATATTCTTTATTCTGGTTTGGTTTTCTGGTAGACCGGTCATCTGGAACTGTCTGTAAGTCAGAAGGTGATCTTCTGCGAGGCAGTGTTTGGTATATACTTTGTGGTTATCACTATAAGTACATGTTTGGGGACCTTAAGGAAGGAGCTCGCTTTAAGGTCCATCTGGAATTGTGTTGTCTATTTCGGTTTTCTGACTCATGGAGTATGGTATTTAACTCTGGTTATTGTTACTGCGATTTTGGCTATTTTCCTGGTGGTAATAGTAGGTTCGTGGCATTGTTATAAGAAAGATATCGTTACGGTGTTACACAGTTCGGTTTTCTGACTAATCGCATGTGGAATTTGACTCTGACTATTGTTACTGTGATTTTGGCAATATTGCTGGTAATAGTAGTTTTGTGACATCGCTACTGAAAGATATTGCGTGCCCGTATTTTTGTGAGTGATACGTTTTGTGATACGCTTTTGTAAGTAACATGTGTATTCTGAAAGTGTAAACTGGAAACTGGGGGGCGCAAACAAGCAGTGAAATTTTAAAGAAAAGTGTGTTAGGATGTGTTTTAAGTCACTGGAAGGATATTGGAGGATCTGCCGGTGGAAGTGTGAACAGGAAAACATTGATAAAATATCGTAATCAGTGGTGGCCGCTTTATAAGCTGGAATGTGGAGAAAAGTGGCCCCTAAATGGAACTTTAAACTATAATATTTTGCTACAGTTAATGTTGTTTTTTGAGAAGCAGAACAGGATGAAATGTTGTATACTGATGTTTCAGCATCTTGGTGGGAAAAGGTAGGGAATTAAGTTGGCCCCTGACTGAACCTTTGATGTTGGCATTAGAGAAGTACAGGCTGGAGAAAGATAAAGGAAGTGTTAAAAGGGTTGTTGAAAGTGTTAAAGGTGTTTGAAGTTGAATGAGCAGGGAAAGAGGATGTAGGAATGTTAATAGTTCTGCCTCTGCCCGAGGCAGAGATCTTAAAATCATGGGTGTTAGCCCTTTAGGGCAAAGGGACCATGATCGGTCCGAGAGAGTTGTCACAGAAACAGAAAATCAGTCAACTCTTAAAACAACCTGAGTTCATGTGCGAGCTCAGATTGCTGATGGGACCGTTCAGGGAACTGTGGACAATTGCATTCCCCTGACCGACCCCCACTAAGACCCGAATCATCCTGAAAATCATGAACGGTTAAGTAAATACTAAAACCTGGATGAATTGGGAATTGAGAATATGCTTCCAACAAGGTCTAAAAGAAAGCCCTATGGAATTTTTGGACCAACTCTGAAATGTAATGAAAATAAATAAATAAATAAATAAATAAAACAAAACGGTTTGGACCTGGCTTTGGAGGACAAATTGACTAGCCTTTTCCTAGGGTAATCAACCCCTGATTTCAACAGGAATAACGGGGACCTGGGGAATCTACCCTAGCGGATCCTCCACTGGTTATAATGAAGCTAGGGGAGGAATGGAAGTGAAATTTCTTATTGCTATGGGGCAACGTATTCAGTTCTAAATCAAGCATTAATGCCTTCACAGAATTATTATGTTAGGGTAAAAGGTGTGTCGTGGTTTAACCCGGCCGGCAGCTAAACACCACGCAGCTGTTCGCTCCCCCTCCCCCTCCCTCTCTGGGACGGGGGAGAGAAATGGAAAGTGAAGCCTGTGAGTTGAGATAAAGACAGTTTAATAAGACAAAATAATAATAATAATAATAATAATAATAATAATAATAATAATAATAATAATAATAATAATAATAATAATACAATGATGATAATAGTACCACTACTAATAATGTGTACAAACAAGTGATGCACAATGCAATTGCTCACCACCCGCTGACCGATGCCCAGCCTAACCCCGAGCAGTCCGGCCCCCTCCCCCTGGCTAGCCACCCCTATGTATTGTTTAGCCTGACGTCAGATGCTATGGAATACCCCTTTGGCTAGTTTGGGTCACCTGTCCTGGGTCTGTCCCCTCCCAGCTCTTACTGCACCCCCAGCCTGCCTGTTGGCAGGACAGAGCAAGAAGCTGAGATGTCCTTGGCTTGGTATAAGCATTGCTCTGCAACAATTGAAACATCGGGGTGTTATCAGCACTCTTCTCATCCTAAGCCAAAACATAGCATTCTCCCAGCTACTAGGAAGAAAATTAACTCTGTTCTAACTGAAACCAGGACAAGGTGTAACCGAAAAGGCTTATTTTTGTGAACCTTTGAAGTACAAATTAGGGAAACAATGGGGCATACACAGATTTTTATCTATGCCTAGCTCCTCATGGGCACTCTTAGGTAGAGATTTATTAGAGCAAGTAGGAGCAGAAATTGTCTTTGAAAAAGGGAAAATGGAATTAAGAACAGGAGAAGAACAACTAATAAATGTGTTAAGCTTGGCACTAATACAAACTGACCCTAAAAGTGAAATACCTTTAGAGATCACAGATCAAGTATGTCCAGGAGTTTGGGCTACCGAAGTCCCTGGAAGAGCTAAAAATGTGACCTTAATAATTATTAAATTAAAGCCAGGAGAGAAACCCGTTAAGGTTAAGTAATATCCTTTGAGGACAGAAGATAGGAAAGGAATTAAAGAGATAATTGATCAATTTTTACAGTATGGATTATTGATTGAATGCGAATCAGAATCCAATGCACCCATATTGCCAATTAAAAAGGCAGATGAAAAAGCTATAGGCTAGTTCAGGATTTGAGGGCCATAAATAAAATCACTGAGGATATACATCCAGTAGTGGCAAACCCTTATACTTTGCTGACTAAATTAAAGAATAGTCAAGTCTGGTTTACCGTACTGGATTTAAAAGATGCCTTCTTCTGCCTAGGCTTAGCCACAGAAAGCCAAAACCTATTCGCCTTTGAATGGGAAAATCCCGATTCAGGCAGAAAGACGCAGCTTACGTGGACATTACTACCTCAAGGATTCAAGAATAGCCCCACTATTTTTGGAAACCAATTAGCAAGGGAACTCGAAACATGGATACCTCCGGACACTGAAGGTGCTTTGTTACAATATGTAGATGATCTCTTAATAGCTACCGAGACTAAAGGGAGTTGGATTCAATGGACTATAAGTCGTCTTAATTTTCTGGGTTTAAATGGATATCAAGTCTCTTGACAGAAAGTCCAGCTGGCTCAACAAAGTGTGACCTATCTGGGATTTGACATTTCGGAAGGACAACGAGAACTAGGAACTGAACATAAGGAAGTCATTTGCCGGACTCCAGAACCTCAAATGGTAAAGGAGCTACAAACCTTTTTAGGAATGACAGGTTGGTGTCGCCTTTGGATTTATAATTATGGACTATTGGTAAAGCCTCTATGTGAATTGATAAAGATTAACCAGTCAAAGTTAGTCTGGACTGGAGAAGCACAAAAAGTCTTTAAACAACTTAAACAAGAATTGATGATTTTGAAATATCAAGCAATATTGGTAGAACAGGACGACGTGGAGATTGTGATAATTCATATTGTGAATCTAGCCTCTTTTCTTAGTGATGCTCCGGCACAAGCTGTGATTCACGATTGTTTAGAAACTCTAGAGACTGTGTATTCCAGCCGACCAGACCTTAAGGAGGAGCTCATGGAAGACGCGGAAGAAACTTGGTTCACGGATGGGAGCAGTTTTGTTACGCAAAGGCAACGTAAAGCTGGATATGCTATAACAACTACTCAGCAGGTAATCGAGTCTAAGCCTTTACCCCCTGGAACATCAGCTCAAAAGGCGGAGATAGTTGCTCTCACGAGAGCATTGGAACTGGCAGCGGGAAAAAGGGTAAATATTTGGACAGATTCTAAATATACATTCGGCGTGGTACATGCTCATGGAGCAATTTGGAAAGAACATGGATTGCTGACCGCTCAGTGAAAACACAAAGTATGCTGAAGAAATTTTAAAATTGTTAGAGGCTGTAAAACAACCAGAAAAGGTAGCTATCATGCATTGTCAGGGACACCAAAAGGGGAACACCGATTTTGAAATTGGAAAATCGATTGGCAGAGGCTAAGCAGGCAGCTGAAATAACTGAGGTGAAGGCATTGTCTTTGATACCAGACGGTAAAATCCAAACTATATCCAAATTATACAAAAGAAGACTTAAAATTAATTGAAGATTTGAAAGGTAAAATGAAACCAGATGGATGAGTATATTTAAAAGATAACCACATAGTAATACCCTCTAGTTTGACATGGCCCATAGTTCTTACAGAACACAATAAAACGCATTGGGGAGCTGGCACACTGCATAAGAGCCCGAGTCAGACATTAGTGGGACGATATGATAAAACAAGTAACTCAACAATGTAGCATTTGCTTACACAATACCAAGGATAGAATAAAATTTGGAATAATCGGTAAAGGAAATTATTCGGGGCAACAGTGGCAAATTGATTTTTCAGAACTCCCTAGAAAAGGGGGGTATCATTATTTACTGGTTCTGACTGACACGTTTTCAGGAAGGCCTGAAGCCTTTCCCTGTCGAACAAACAAAGCAAGAGAAGTGGTTAAAGTCTTGTTAAATGAAATAATACCATGCTTTGGGATTCTAGTAGCAATGTCTTCTGATAGAGTTTCACATTTTTGTGCACAAGTGGTAGAACAGATAAGTAAGATTCTAAAGATAGATTGGCAACTGCATACTCCTTATAGACCACAGGCAAGTGGACAGGTAGAAAAAATGAACCATTTAATTAAACAATAAATAGCTAAAATTGGATAAGAAGCTAATTTGTCATGGCCTCAATCCCTCCCTTTAGCATTACTTGGAATTAGAGTTAAACCTAGAATAAAAGGAAATTTGAGTCCCTTCAAAATCTTATATGGAAGGCCATAGCAATTTCTATTTAGTGGAGAGGACCTAACGCAGTTAGGATCAGAATATTTATATGCTTATATAACTGAACTTCAGAAACAATTAAATAAAGTACATACATTTGTTTTAGGGACCAGGGCTAGAGGGTTGGATCAACCAATCCACCCCTTTAAGCTCGGGGATTATATATATATAAAGACTTTTTCAGGACAACCCGTGCAGGAAAAATGGAAGGAAAGTGGATGGGACCACACCAGGTATTACTGACAACACACACCGCCATTAAGATTAAGAAGCAAGCAGCTTGGATCCACAATTCAAGGGTGAAGAAGGCCCCGGCGAGGATATGGACCACCACTCCAATTGGACCAACAAAATTACGGTTTTCCAGATCCTAATGATTGCAGGGGTGCGGTTCTCGGATTTGGGGTGGGCAACTTGGGATGAGAACTTACACCTGACCTTAATACAAACAATTTCTCAAGTAACTAATAAGACGAACTGTTGGGTATGCACCCATCTGCCACAGCATGGGAATAAGGGTGTATCGTTAATTGGGATTCCCTTGCCTGCAAACTTATCTTGGACTAATTTGTGGGAAAACACATCTTGGGGTCGAAAATATTAAGCAGTTTTGGAACTAGAAGTGAGTAGCTTCATGCCGTTAGAATCCTATTATGTATGTGTACAAAGGTGTAACCCGCCTAAGGGTATAGGAAAACAGCATTGTATAAATACGGATACTACTTATGTGGGAAATCAGACATCTTGTAATTGAACAATTGATATTAGTACGACTAGCGGCTGGGCAAATTCAACCAGCTGGACGGTTCCAGAAGGAAAAGGGTGGTATTGGCTATGCAATGATACAGCCCGTAAGGTCTTGCCTGAGAATTGGAAGGGAACTTGCACTCTTGGAGCGGTAGTCCCCAATATGACAGTACATGATGTAGTGCCTCGAGGTTACTTGAGAAATCATATCCGGAGAATCAGATGAAAAATTAACAATCCATTGGTAGAGAGACACACCCCTTTTCATAGTTTATTGCGATGGTTTATCCCATGGTTAGGAGTGAGTGAATTGGAAAAGGCAATAGTTAATATTTCTGCAATTATAGAGAAGTTAGAAAACAAAATTCTGGATGCTATAAAGGCTCAACAAGAAGAGATATCTAGTTTATCACAGGTAGTATTCCAAAATCGGATGGCCCTAGACTTGTTACTGGCCACTCAAGGGGGAGTCTGTACAGTAATAAACACAAGTTGTTGTATGTATGTAGATCAGAGTGGAAGGATCTCTACCGACCTGGAAGAAATATGGAAGCAGACCAGGATCCTACATGAGATCAGTAAAGATGATCTTTCATGGAGTTTTAGTGAACTATGGACTAAGTTAACCTCCTGGTTGCCCAATTTCCAATGGTTGAAACAAGTATTCATTGCTCTAATCGTATTAGTAGTGTTAGGAATATTTGTGTGCATGTTGTTTAGATGCCTGCTTTGTTGTGTTACTGTAAATAAAGAAAGTATCTGATGCAAAAGAATTTGCATGGGAAAAGAAAAGGGGGGATTGATTAAGGAGGTATTGGGGAGGCAAGGACAATCCCCAGACAAGGACTGTATATCTCGAAACAAGACACTGGAACTCATGATAAGGAAGCGGCAGGCGGACAGAGAAACGAATGTAAGGACTATAACTCTCGAAACTGGACATTGGAATTCATTATAAAGATACAACAAACGGGAGAATTGGCAACAACCAGCTCTTGCAATTAAGAAACATGCCAATTCAGCAGATTCCTGACCAAAGGTGAAAAGTACACTGTGAGGAAGACTCGGGGTCTTCCTCCCAAAGACCCCTGCCCACGTCCCAAAGACCCCTGCCCACAATTCTTGGAAGGCTCTGCGCAGGCGCAAGGTGCCAAAAGGCTAATTAGCATGAGAAGCGAGGGAAGGCGGGGATAGGTAATGCGTATGTATAGGTGCTTGTAGAATATTGATAGATTGATTGTATAAATTCAAGACTGCTTTCTGCTTTGGGTATGCACGATAGGTGGAGAGATCCCCCGTGCATCCAGCGCTGCAATAAAGAATATACCACTTAAAGGAATTTCGGCTTCGATCTTTGAATCAATTTGGCGACCCAGATGGGACAACCTCTCTGCCGGACTGCAGGACCTGCTGGGAACAGGACTCCCTAGGGTACCCCCGGGATTTCCCGGAGGGACTCCTCGACTCACCGGATCACTGCGGAGGCAGACAAGGACCCCATCATTGTAAGTGAGTATATTCTTTATTCTGGTTTGGTTTTCTGGTAGACCGGTCATCTGGAACTGTCTGTAAGTCAGAAGGTGATCTTCTGCGAGGCAGTGTTTGGTATATACTTTGTGGTTATCACTATAAGTACATGTTTGGGGACCTTAAGGAAGGAGCTCGCTTTAAGGTCCATCTGGAATTGTGTTGTCTATTTCGGTTTTCTGACTCATGGAGTATGGTATTTAACTCTGGTTATTGTTACTGCGATTTTGGCTATTTTCCTGGTGGTAATAGTAGGTTCGTGGCATTGTTATAAGAAAGATATCGTTACGGTGTTACACAGTTCGGTTTTCTGACTAATCGCATGTGGAATTTGACTCTGACTATTGTTACTGTGATTTTGGCAATATTGCTGGTAATAGTAGTTTTGTGACATCGCTACTGAAAGATATTGCGTGCCCGTATTTTTGTGAGTGATACGTTTTGTGATACGCTTTTGTAAGTAACATGTGTATTCTGAAAGTGTAAACTGGAAACTGGGGGGCGCAAACAAGCAGTGAAATTTTAAAGAAAAGTGTGTTAGGATGTGTTTTAAGTCACTGGAAGGATATTGGAGGATCTGCCGGTGGAAGTGTGAACAGGAAAACATTGATAAAATATCGTAATCAGTGGTGGCCGCTTTATAAGCTGGAATGTGGAGAAAAGTGGCCCCTAAATGGAACTTTAAACTATAATATTTTGCTACAGTTAATGTTGTTTTTTGAGAAGCAGAACAGGATGAAATGTTGTATACTGATGTTTCAGCATCTTGGTGGGAAAAGGTAGGGAATTAAGTTGGCCCCTGACTGAACCTTTGATGTTGGCATTAGAGAAGTACAGGCTGGAGAAAGATAAAGGAAGTGTTAAAAGGGTTGTTGAAAGTGTTAAAGGTGTTTGAAGTTGAATGAGCAGGGAAAGAGGATGTAGGAATGTTAATAGTTCTGCCTCTGCCCGAGGCAGAGATCTTAAAATCATGGGTGTTAGCCCTTTAGGGCAAAGGGACCATGATCGGTCCGAGAGAGTTGTCACAGAAACAGAAAATCAGTCAACTCTTAAAACAACCTGAGTTCATGTGCGAGCTCAGATTGCTGATGGGACCGTTCAGGGAACTGTGGACAATTGCATTCCCCTGACCGACCCCCACTAAGACCCGAATCATCCTGAAAATCATGAACGGTTAAGTAAATACTAAAACCTGGATGAATTGGGAATTGAGAATATGCTTCCAACAAGGTCTAAAAGAAAGCCCTATGGAATTTTTGGACCAACTCTGAAATGTAATGAAAATAAATAAATAAATAAATAAATAAAACAAAACGGTTTGGACCTGGCTTTGGAGGACAAATTGACTAGCCTTTTCCTAGGGTAATCAACCCCTGATTTCAACAGGAATAACGGGGACCTGGGGAATCTACCCTAGCGGATCCTCCACTGGTTATAATGAAGCTAGGGGAGGAATGGAAGTGAAATTTCTTATTGCTATGGGGCAACGTATTCAGTTCTAAATCAAGCATTAATGCCTTCACAGAATTATTATGTTAGGGTAAAAGGTGTGTCGTGGTTTAACCCGGCCGGCAGCTAAACACCACGCAGCTGTTCGCTCCCCCTCCCCCTCCCTCTCTGGGACGGGGGAGAGAAATGGAAAGTGAAGCCTGTGAGTTGAGATAAAGACAGTTTAATAAGACAAAATAATAATAATAATAATAATAATAATAATAATAATAATAATAATAATAATAATAATAATACAATGATGATAATAGTACCACTACTAATAATGTGTACAAACAAGTGATGCACAATGCAATTGCTCACCACCCGCTGACCGATGCCCAGCCTAACCCCGAGCAGTCCGGCCCCCTCCCCCTGGCTAGCCACCCCTATGTATTGTTTAGCCTGACGTCAGATGCTATGGAATACCCCTTTGGCTAGTTTGGGTCACCTGTCCTGGGTCTGTCCCCTCCCAGCTCTTACTGCACCCCCAGCCTGCCTGTTGGCAGGACAGAGCAAGAAGCTGAGATGTCCTTGGCTTGGTATAAGCATTGCTCTGCAACAATTGAAACATCGGGGTGTTATCAGCACTCTTCTCATCCTAAGCCAAAACATAGCATTCTCCCAGCTACTAGGAAGAAAATTAACTCTGTTCTAACTGAAACCAGGACAAGGTGTAACCGAAAAGGCTTATTTTTGTGAACCTTTGAAGTACAAATTAGGGAAACAATGGGGCATACACAGATTTTTATCTATGCCTAGCTCCTCATGGGCACTCTTAGGTAGAGATTTATTAGAGCAAGTAGGAGCAGAAATTGTCTTTGAAAAAGGGAAAATGGAATTAAGAACAGGAGAAGAACAACTAATAAATGTGTTAAGCTTGGCACTAATACAAACTGACCCTAAAAGTGAAATACCTTTAGAGATCACAGATCAAGTATGTCCAGGAGTTTGGGCTACCGAAGTCCCTGGAAGAGCTAAAAATGTGACCTTAATAATTATTAAATTAAAGCCAGGAGAGAAACCCGTTAAGGTTAAGTAATATCCTTTGAGGACAGAAGATAGGAAAGGAATTAAAGAGATAATTGATCAATTTTTACAGTATGGATTATTGATTGAATGCGAATCAGAATCCAATGCACCCATATTGCCAATTAAAAAGGCAGATGAAAAAGCTATAGGCTAGTTCAGGATTTGAGGGCCATAAATAAAATCACTGAGGATATACATCCAGTAGTGGCAAACCCTTATACTTTGCTGACTAAATTAAAGAATAGTCAAGTCTGGTTTACCGTACTGGATTTAAAAGATGCCTTCTTCTGCCTAGGCTTAGCCACAGAAAGCCAAAACCTATTCGCCTTTGAATGGGAAAATCCCGATTCAGGCAGAAAGACGCAGCTTACGTGGACATTACTACCTCAAGGATTCAAGAATAGCCCCACTATTTTTGGAAACCAATTAGCAAGGGAACTCGAAACATGGATACCTCCGGACACTGAAGGTGCTTTGTTACAATATGTAGATGATCTCTTAATAGCTACCGAGACTAAAGGGAGTTGGATTCAATGGACTATAAGTCGTCTTAATTTTCTGGGTTTAAATGGATATCAAGTCTCTTGACAGAAAGTCCAGCTGGCTCAACAAAGTGTGACCTATCTGGGATTTGACATTTCGGAAGGACAACGAGAACTAGGAACTGAACATAAGGAAGTCATTTGCCGGACTCCAGAACCTCAAATGGTAAAGGAGCTACAAACCTTTTTAGGAATGACAGGTTGGTGTCGCCTTTGGATTTATAATTATGGACTATTGGTAAAGCCTCTATGTGAATTGATAAAGATTAACCAGTCAAAGTTAGTCTGGACTGGAGAAGCACAAAAAGTCTTTAAACAACTTAAACAAGAATTGATGATTTTGAAATATCAAGCAATATTGGTAGAACAGGACGACGTGGAGATTGTGATAATTCATATTGTGAATCTAGCCTCTTTTCTTAGTGATGCTCCGGCACAAGCTGTGATTCACGATTGTTTAGAAACTCTAGAGACTGTGTATTCCAGCCGACCAGACCTTAAGGAGGAGCTCATGGAAGACGCGGAAGAAACTTGGTTCACGGATGGGAGCAGTTTTGTTACGCAAAGGCAACGTAAAGCTGGATATGCTATAACAACTACTCAGCAGGTAATCGAGTCTAAGCCTTTACCCCCTGGAACATCAGCTCAAAAGGCGGAGATAGTTGCTCTCACGAGAGCATTGGAACTGGCAGCGGGAAAAAGGGTAAATATTTGGACAGATTCTAAATATACATTCGGCGTGGTACATGCTCATGGAGCAATTTGGAAAGAACATGGATTGCTGACCGCTCAGTGAAAACACAAAGTATGCTGAAGAAATTTTAAAATTGTTAGAGGCTGTAAAACAACCAGAAAAGGTAGCTATCATGCATTGTCAGGGACACCAAAAGGGGAACACCGATTTTGAAATTGGAAAATCGATTGGCAGAGGCTAAGCAGGCAGCTGAAATAACTGAGGTGAAGGCATTGTCTTTGATACCAGACGGTAAAATCCAAACTATATCCAAATTATACAAAAGAAGACTTAAAATTAATTGAAGATTTGAAAGGTAAAATGAAACCAGATGGATGAGTATATTTAAAAGATAACCACATAGTAATACCCTCTAGTTTGACATGGCCCATAGTTCTTACAGAACACAATAAAACGCATTGGGGAGCTGGCACACTGCATAAGAGCCCGAGTCAGACATTAGTGGGACGATATGATAAAACAAGTAACTCAACAATGTAGCATTTGCTTACACAATACCAAGGATAGAATAAAATTTGGAATAATCGGTAAAGGAAATTATTCGGGGCAACAGTGGCAAATTGATTTTTCAGAACTCCCTAGAAAAGGGGGGTATCATTATTTACTGGTTCTGACTGACACGTTTTCAGGAAGGCCTGAAGCCTTTCCCTGTCGAACAAACAAAGCAAGAGAAGTGGTTAAAGTCTTGTTAAATGAAATAATACCATGCTTTGGGATTCTAGTAGCAATGTCTTCTGATAGAGTTTCACATTTTTGTGCACAAGTGGTAGAACAGATAAGTAAGATTCTAAAGATAGATTGGCAACTGCATACTCCTTATAGACCACAGGCAAGTGGACAGGTAGAAAAAATGAACCATTTAATTAAACAATAAATAGCTAAAATTGGATAAGAAGCTAATTTGTCATGGCCTCAATCCCTCCCTTTAGCATTACTTGGAATTAGAGTTAAACCTAGAATAAAAGGAAATTTGAGTCCCTTCAAAATCTTATATGGAAGGCCATAGCAATTTCTATTTAGTGGAGAGGACCTAACGCAGTTAGGATCAGAATATTTATATGCTTATATAACTGAACTTCAGAAACAATTAAATAAAGTACATACATTTGTTTTAGGGACCAGGGCTAGAGGGTTGGATCAACCAATCCACCCCTTTAAGCTCGGGGATTATATATATATAAAGACTTTTTCAGGACAACCCGTGCAGGAAAAATGGAAGGAAAGTGGATGGGACCACACCAGGTATTACTGACAACACACACCGCCATTAAGATTAAGAAGCAAGCAGCTTGGATCCACAATTCAAGGGTGAAGAAGGCCCCGGCGAGGATATGGACCACCACTCCAATTGGACCAACAAAATTACGGTTTTCCAGATCCTAATGATTGCAGGGGTGCGGTTCTCGGATTTGGGGTGGGCAACTTGGGATGAGAACTTACACCTGACCTTAATACAAACAATTTCTCAAGTAACTAATAAGACGAACTGTTGGGTATGCACCCATCTGCCACAGCATGGGAATAAGGGTGTATCGTTAATTGGGATTCCCTTGCCTGCAAACTTATCTTGGACTAATTTGTGGGAAAACACATCTTGGGGTCGAAAATATTAAGCAGTTTTGGAACTAGAAGTGAGTAGCTTCATGCCGTTAGAATCCTATTATGTATGTGTACAAAGGTGTAACCCGCCTAAGGGTATAGGAAAACAGCATTGTATAAATACGGATACTACTTATGTGGGAAATCAGACATCTTGTAATTGAACAATTGATATTAGTACGACTAGCGGCTGGGCAAATTCAACCAGCTGGACGGTTCCAGAAGGAAAAGGGTGGTATTGGCTATGCAATGATACAGCCCGTAAGGTCTTGCCTGAGAATTGGAAGGGAACTTGCACTCTTGGAGCGGTAGTCCCCAATATGACAGTACATGATGTAGTGCCTCGAGGTTACTTGAGAAATCATATCCGGAGAATCAGATGAAAAATTAACAATCCATTGGTAGAGAGACACACCCCTTTTCATAGTTTATTGCGATGGTTTATCCCATGGTTAGGAGTGAGTGAATTGGAAAAGGCAATAGTTAATATTTCTGCAATTATAGAGAAGTTAGAAAACAAAATTCTGGATGCTATAAAGGCTCAACAAGAAGAGATATCTAGTTTATCACAGGTAGTATTCCAAAATCGGATGGCCCTAGACTTGTTACTGGCCACTCAAGGGGGAGTCTGTACAGTAATAAACACAAGTTGTTGTATGTATGTAGATCAGAGTGGAAGGATCTCTACCGACCTGGAAGAAATATGGAAGCAGACCAGGATCCTACATGAGATCAGTAAAGATGATCTTTCATGGAGTTTTAGTGAACTATGGACTAAGTTAACCTCCTGGTTGCCCAATTTCCAATGGTTGAAACAAGTATTCATTGCTCTAATCGTATTAGTAGTGTTAGGAATATTTGTGTGCATGTTGTTTAGATGCCTGCTTTGTTGTGTTACTGTAAATAAAGAAAGTATCTGATGCAAAAGAATTTGCATGGGAAAAGAAAAGGGGGGATTGATTAAGGAGGTATTGGGGAGGCAAGGACAATCCCCAGACAAGGACTGTATATCTCGAAACAAGACACTGGAACTCATGATAAGGAAGCGGCAGGCGGACAGAGAAACGAATGTAAGGACTATAACTCTCGAAACTGGACATTGGAATTCATTATAAAGATACAACAAACGGGAGAATTGGCAACAACCAGCTCTTGCAATTAAGAAACATGCCAATTCAGCAGATTCCTGACCAAAGGTGAAAAGTACACTGTGAGGAAGACTCGGGGTCTTCCTCCCAAAGACCCCTGCCCACGTCCCAAAGACCCCTGCCCACAATTCTTGGAAGGCTCTGCGCAGGCGCAAGGTGCCAAAAGGCTAATTAGCATGAGAAGCGAGGGAAGGCGGGGATAGGTAATGCATATGTATAGGTGCTTGTAGAATATTGATAGATTGATTGTATAAATTCAAGACTGCTTTCTGCTTTGGGTATGCACGATAGGTGGAGAGATCCCCCGTGCATCCAGCGCTGCAATAAAGAATATACCACTTAAAGGAATTTCGGCTTCGATCTTTGAATCAATTTGGCGACCCAGATGGGACAACCTCTCTGCCGGACTGCAGGACCTGCTGGGAACAGGACTCCCTAGGGTACCCCCGGGATTTCCCGGAGGGACTCCTCGACTCACCGGATCACTGCGGAGGCAGACAAGGACCCCATCATTGTAAGTGAGTATATTCTTTATTCTGGTTTGGTTTTCTGGTAGACCGGTCATCTGGAACTGTCTGTAAGTCAGAAGGTGATCTTCTGCGAGGCAGTGTTTGGTATATACTTTGTGGTTATCACTATAAGTACATGTTTGGGGACCTTAAGGAAGGAGCTCGCTTTAAGGTCCATCTGGAATTGTGTTGTCTATTTCGGTTTTCTGACTCATGGAGTATGGTATTTAACTCTGGTTATTGTTACTGCGATTTTGGCTATTTTCCTGGTGGTAATAGTAGGTTCGTGGCATTGTTATAAGAAAGATATCGTTACGGTGTTACACAGTTCGGTTTTCTGACTAATCGCATGTGGAATTTGACTCTGACTATTGTTACTGTGATTTTGGCAATATTGCTGGTAATAGTAGTTTTGTGACATCGCTACTGAAAGATATTGCGTGCCCGTATTTTTGTGAGTGATACGTTTTGTGATACGCTTTTGTAAGTAACATGTGTATTCTGAAAGTGTAAACTGGAAACTGGGGGGCGCAAACAAGCAGTGAAATTTTAAAGAAAAGTGTGTTAGGATGTGTTTTAAGTCACTGGAAGGATATTGGAGGATCTGCCGGTGGAAGTGTGAACAGGAAAACATTGATAAAATATCGTAATCAGTGGTGGCCGCTTTATAAGCTGGAATGTGGAGAAAAGTGGCCCCTAAATGGAACTTTAAACTATAATATTTTGCTACAGTTAATGTTGTTTTTTGAGAAGCAGAACAGGATGAAATGTTGTATACTGATGTTTCAGCATCTTGGTGGGAAAAGGTAGGGAATTAAGTTGGCCCCTGACTGAACCTTTGATGTTGGCATTAGAGAAGTACAGGCTGGAGAAAGATAAAGGAAGTGTTAAAAGGGTTGCTGAAAGTGTTAAAGGTGTTTGAAGTTGAATGAGCAGGGAAAGAGGATGTAGGAATGTTAATAGTTCTGCCTCTGCCCGAGGCAGAGATCTTAAAATCATGGGTGTTAGCCCTTTAGGGCAAAGGGACCATGATCGGTCCGAGAGAGTTGTCACAGAAACAGAAAATCAGTCAACTCTTAAAACAACCTGAGTTCATGTGCGAGCTCAGATTGCTGATGGGACCGTTCAGGGAACTGTGGACAATTGCATTCCCCTGACCGACCCCCACTAAGACCCGAATCATCCTGAAAATCATGAACGGTTAAGTAAATACTAAAACCTGGATGAATTGGGAATTGAGAATATGCTTCCAACAAGGTCTAAAAGAAAGCCCTATGGAATTTTTGGACCAACTCTGAAATGTAATGAAAATAAATAAATAAATAAATAAATAAAACAAAACGGTTTGGACCTGGCTTTGGAGGACAAATTGACTAGCCTTTTCCTAGGGTAATCAACCCCTGATTTCAACAGGAATAACGGGGACCTGGGGAATCTACCCTAGCGGATCCTCCACTGGTTATAATGAAGCTAGGGGAGGAATGGAAGTGAAATTTCTTATTGCTATGGGGCAACGTATTCAGTTCTAAATCAAGCATTAATGCCTTCACAGAATTATTATGTTAGGGTAAAAGGTGTGTCGTGGTTTAACCCGGCCGGCAGCTAAACACCACGCAGCTGTTCGCTCCCCCTCCCCCTCCCTCTCTGGGACGGGGGAGAGAAATGGAAAGTGAAGCCTGTGAGTTGAGATAAAGACAGTTTAATAAGACAAAATAATAATAATAATAATAATAATAATAATAATAATAATAATAATAATACAATGATGATAATAGTACCACTACTAATAATGTGTACAAACAAGTGATGCACAATGCAATTGCTCACCACCCGCTGACCGATGCCCAGCCTAACCCCGAGCAGTCCGGCCCCCTCCCCCTGGCTAGCCACCCCTATGTATTGTTTAGCCTGACGTCAGATGCTATGGAATACCCCTTTGGCTAGTTTGGGTCACCTGTCCTGGGTCTGTCCCCTCCCAGCTCTTACTGCACCCCCAGCCTGCCTGTTGGCAGGACAGAGCAAGAAGCTGAGATGTCCTTGGCTTGGTATAAGCATTGCTCTGCAACAATTGAAACATCGGGGTGTTATCAGCACTCTTCTCATCCTAAGCCAAAACATAGCATTCTCCCAGCTACTAGGAAGAAAATTAACTCTGTTCTAACTGAAACCAGGACAAGGTGTAACCGAAAAGGCTTATTTTTGTGAACCTTTGAAGTACAAATTAGGGAAACAATGGGGCATACACAGATTTTTATCTATGCCTAGCTCCTCATGGGCACTCTTAGGTAGAGATTTATTAGAGCAAGTAGGAGCAGAAATTGTCTTTGAAAAAGGGAAAATGGAATTAAGAACAGGAGAAGAACAACGAATAAATGTGTTAAGCTTGGCACTAATACAAACTGACCCTAAAAGTGAAATACCTTTAGAGATCACAGATCAAGTATGTCCAGGAGTTTGGGCTACCGAAGTCCCTGGAAGAGCTAAAAATGTGACCTTAATAATTATTAAATTAAAGCCAGGAGAGAAACCCGTTAAGGTTAAGTAATATCCTTTGAGGACAGAAGATAGGAAAGGAATTAAAGAGATAATTGATCAATTTTTACAGTATGGATTATTGATTGAATGCGAATCAGAATCCAATGCACCCATATTGCCAATTAAAAAGGCAGATGAAAAAGCTATAGGCTAGTTCAGGATTTGAGGGCCATAAATAAAATCACTGAGGATATACATCCAGTAGTGGCAAACCCTTATACTTTGCTGACTAAATTAAAGAATAGTCAAGTCTGGTTTACCGTACTGGATTTAAAAGATGCCTTCTTCTGCCTAGGCTTAGCCACAGAAAGCCAAAACCTATTCGCCTTTGAATGGGAAAATCCCGATTCAGGCAGAAAGACGCAGCTTACGTGGACATTACTACCTCAAGGATTCAAGAATAGCCCCACTATTTTTGGAAACCAATTAGCAAGGGAACTCGAAACATGGATACCTCCGGACACTGAAGGTGCTTTGTTACAATATGTAGATGACCTCTTAATAGCTACCGAGACTAAAGGGAGTTGGATTCAATGGACTATAAGTCGTCTTAATTTTCTGGGTTTAAATGGATATCAAGTCTCTTGACAGAAAGTCCAGCTGGCTCAACAAAGTGTGACCTATCTGGGATTTGACATTTCGGAAGGACAACGAGAACTAGGAACTGAACATAAGGAAGTCATTTGCCGGACTCCAGAACCTCAAATGGTAAAGGAGCTACAAAGCTTTTTAGGAATGACAGGTTGGTGTCGCCTTTGGATTTATAATTATGGACTATTGGTAAAGCCTCTATGTGAATTGATAAAGATTAACCAGTCAAAGTTAGTCTGGACTGGAGAAGCACAAAAAGTCTTTAAACAACTTAAACAAGAATTGATGATTTTGAAATATCAAGCAATATTGGTAGAACAGGACGACGTGGAGATTGTGATAATTCATATTGTGAATCTAGCCTCTTTTCTTAGTGATGCTCCGGCACAAGCTGTGATTCACGATTGTTTAGAAACTCTAGAGACTGTGTATTCCAGCCGACCAGACCTTAAGGAGGAGCTCATGGAAGACGCGGAAGAAACTTGGTTCACGGATGGGAGCAGTTTTGTTACGCAAAGGCAACGTAAAGCTGGATATGCTATAACAACTACTCAGCAGGTAATCGAGTCTAAGCCTTTACCCCCTGGAACATCAGCTCAAAAGGCGGAGATAGTTGCTCTCACGAGAGCATTGGAACTGGCAGCGGGAAAAAGGGTAAATATTTGGACAGATTCTAAATATACATTCGGCGTGGTACATGCTCATGGAGCAATTTGGAAAGAACATGGATTGCTGACCGCTCAGTGAAAACACAAAGTATGCTGAAGAAATTTTAAAATTGTTAGAGGCTGTAAAACAACCAGAAAAGGTAGCTATCATGCATTGTCAGGGACACCAAAAGGGGAACACCGATTTTGAAATTGGAAAATCGATTGGCAGAGGCTAAGCAGGCAGCTGAAATAACTGAGGTGAAGGCATTGTCTTTGATACCAGACGGTAAAATCCAAACTATATCCAAATTATACAAAAGAAGACTTAAAATTAATTGAAGATTTGAAAGGTAAAATGAAACCAGATGGATGAGTATATTTAAAAGATAACCACATAGTAATACCCTCTAGTTTGACATGGCCCATAGTTCTTACAGAACACAATAAAACGCATTGGGGAGCTGGCACACTGCATAAGAGCCCGAGTCAGACATTAGTGGGACGATATGATAAAACAAGTAACTCAACAATGTAGCATTTGCTTACACAATACCAAGGATAGAATAAAATTTGGAATAATCGGTAAAGGAAATTATTCGGGGCAACAGTGGCAAATTGATTTTTCAGAACTCCCTAGAAAAGGGGGGTATCATTATTTACTGGTTCTGACTGACACGTTTTCAGGAAGGCCTGAAGCCTTTCCCTGTCGAACAAACAAAGCAAGAGAAGTGGTTAAAGTCTTGTTAAATGAAATAATACCATGCTTTGGGATTCTAGTAGCAATGTCTTCTGATAGAGTTTCACATTTTTGTGCACAAGTGGTAGAACAGATAAGTAAGATTCTAAAGATAGATTGGCAACTGCATACTCCTTATAGACCACAGGCAAGTGGACAGGTAGAAAAAATGAACCATTTAATTAAACAATAAATAGCTAAAATTGGATAAGAAGCTAATTTGTCATGGCCTCAATCCCTCCCTTTAGCATTACTTGGAATTAGAGTTAAACCTAGAATAAAAGGAAATTTGAGTCCCTTCAAAATCTTATATGGAAGGCCATAGCAATTTCTATTTAGTGGAGAGGACCTAACGCAGTTAGGATCAGAATATTTATATGCTTATATAACTGAACTTCAGAAACAATTAAATAAAGTACATACATTTGTTTTAGGGACCAGGGCTAGAGGGTTGGATCAACCAATCCACCCCTTTAAGCTCGGGGATTATATATATATAAAGACTTTTTCAGGACAACCCGTGCAGGAAAAATGGAAGGAAAGTGGATGGGACCACACCAGGTATTACTGACAACACACACCGCCATTAAGATTAAGAAGCAAGCAGCTTGGATCCACAATTCAAGGGTGAAGAAGGCCCCGGCGAGGATATGGACCACCACTCCAATTGGACCAACAAAATTACGGTTTTCCAGATCCTAATGATTGCAGGGGTGCGGTTCTCGGATTTGGGGTGGGCAACTTGGGATGAGAACTTACACCTGACCTTAATACAAACAATTTCTCAAGTAACTAATAAGACGAACTGTTGGGTATGCACCCATCTGCCACAGCATGGGAATAAGGGTGTATCGTTAATTGGGATTCCCTTGCCTGCAAACTTATCTTGGACTAATTTGTGGGAAAACACATCTTGGGGTCGAAAATATTAAGCAGTTTTGGAACTAGAAGTGAGTAGCTTCATGCCGTTAGAATCCTATTATGTATGTGTACAAAGGTGTAACCCGCCTAAGGGTATAGGAAAACAGCATTGTATAAATACGGATACTACTTATGTGGGAAATCAGACATCTTGTAATTGAACAATTGATATTAGTACGACTAGCGGCTGGGCAAATTCAACCAGCTGGACGGTTCCAGAAGGAAAAGGGTGGTATTGGCTATGCAATGATACAGCCCGTAAGGTCTTGCCTGAGAATTGGAAGGGAACTTGCACTCTTGGAGCGGTAGTCCCCAATATGACAGTACATGATGTAGTGCCTCGAGGTTACTTGAGAAATCATATCCGGAGAATCAGATGAAAAATTAACAATCCATTGGTAGAGAGACACACCCCTTTTCATAGTTTATTGCGATGGTTTATCCCATGGTTAGGAGTGAGTGAATTGGAAAAGGCAATAGTTAATATTTCTGCAATTATAGAGAAGTTAGAAAACAAAATTCTGGATGCTATAAAGGCTCAACAAGAAGAGATATCTAGTTTATCACAGGTAGTATTCCAAAATCGGATGGCCCTAGACTTGTTACTGGCCACTCAAGGGGGAGTCTGTACAGTAATAAACACAAGTTGTTGTATGTATGTAGATCAGAGTGGAAGGATCTCTACCGACCTGGAAGAAATATGGAAGCAGACCAGGATCCTACATGAGATCAGTAAAGATGATCTTTCATGGAGTTTTAGTGAACTATGGACTAAGTTAACCTCCTGGTTGCCCAATTTCCAATGGTTGAAACAAGTATTCATTGCTCTAATCGTATTAGTAGTGTTAGGAATATTTGTGTGCATGTTGTTTAGATGCCTGCTTTGTTGTGTTACTGTAAATAAAGAAAGTATCTGATGCAAAAGAATTTGCATGGGAAAAGAATAGGGGGGATTGATTAAGGAGGTATTGGGGAGGCAAGGACAATCCCCAGACAAGGACTGTATATCTCGAAACAAGACACTGGAACTCATGATAAGGAAGCGGCAGGCGGACAGAGAAACGAATGTAAGGACTATAACTCTCGAAACTGGACATTGGAATTCATTATAAAGATACAACAAACGGGAGAATTGGCAACAACCAGCTCTTGCAATTAAGAAACATGCCAATTCAGCAGATTCCTGACCAAAGGTGAAAAGTACACTGTGAGGAAGACTCGGGGTCTTCCTCCCAAAGACCCCTGCCCACGTCCCAAAGACCCCTGCCCACAATTCTTGGAAGGCTCTGCGCAGGCGCAAGGTGCCAAAAGGCTAATTAGCATGAGAAGCGAGGGAAGGCGGGGATAGGTAATGCGTATGTATAGGTGCTTGTAGAATATTGATAGATTGATTGTATAAATTCAAGACTGCTTTCTGCTTTGGGTATGCACGATAGGTGGAGAGATCCCCTGTGCATCCAGCGCTGCAATAAAGAATATACCACTTAAAGGAATTTCGGCTTCGATCTTTGAATCAATTTGGCGACCCAGATGGGACAACCTCTCTGCCGGACTGCAGGACCTGCTGGGAACAGGACTCCCTAGGGTACCCCCGGGATTTCCCGGAGGGACTCCTCGACTCACCGGATCACTGCGGAGGCAGACAAGGACCCCATCATTGTAAGTGAGTATATTCTTTATTCTGGTTTGGTTTTCTGGTAGACCGGTCATCTGGAACTGTCTGTAAGTCAGAAGGTGATCTTCTGCGAGGCAGTGTTTGGTATATACTTTGTGGTTATCACTATAAGTACATGTTTGGGGACCTTAAGGAAGGAGCTCGCTTTAAGGTCCATCTGGAATTGTGTTGTCTATTTCGGTTTTCTGACTCATGGAGTATGGTATTTAACTCTGGTTATTGTTACTGCGATTTTGGCTATTTTCCTGGTGGTAATAGTAGGTTCGTGGCATTGTTATAAGAAAGATATCGTTACGGTGTTACACAGTTCGGTTTTCTGACTAATCGCATGTGGAATTTGACTCTGACTATTGTTACTGTGATTTTGGCAATATTGCTGGTAATAGTAGTTTTGTGGCATCGCTACTGAAAGATATTGCGTGCCCGTATTTTTGTGAGTGATACGTTTTGTGATACGCTTTTGTAAGTAACATGTGTATTCTGAAAGTGTAAACTGGAAACTGGGGGGGGCAAACAAGCAGTGAAATTTTAAAGAAAAGTGTGTTAGGATGTGTTTTAAGTCACTGGAAGGATATTGGAGGATCTGCCGGTGGAAGTGTGAACAGGAAAACATTGATAAAATATCGTAATCAGTGGTGGCCGCTTTATAAGCTGGAATGTGGAGAAAAGTGGCCCCTAAATGGAACTTTAAACTATAATATTTTGCTACAGTTAATGTTGTTTTTTGAGAAGCAGAACAGGATGAAATGTTGTATACTGATGTTTCAGCATCTTGGTGGGAAAAGGTAGGGAATTAAGTTGGCCCCTGACTGAACCTTTGATGTTGGCATTAGAGAAGTACAGGCTGGAGAAAGATAAAGGAAGTGTTAAAAGGGTTGTTGAAAGTGTTAAAGGTGTTTGAAGTTGAATGAGCAGGGAAAGAGGATGTAGGAATGTTAATAGTTCTGCCTCTGCCCGAGGCAGAGATCTTAAAATCATGGGTGTTAGCCCTTTAGGGCAAAGGGACCATGATCGGTCGGAGAGAGTTGTCACAGAAACAGAAAATCAGTCAACTCTTAAAACAACCTGAGTTCATGTGCGAGCTCAGATTGCTGATGGGACCGTTCAGGGAACTGTGGACAATTGCATTCCCCTGACCGACCCCCACTAAGACCCGAATCATCCTGAAAATCATGAACGGTTAAGTAAATACTAAAACCTGGATGAATTGGGAATTGAGAATATGCTTCCAACAAGGTCTAAAAGAAAGCCCTATGGAATTTTTGGACCAACTCTGAAATGTAATGAAAATAAATAAATAAATAAATAAATAAAACAAAACGGTTTGGACCTGGCTTTGGAGGACAAATTGACTAGCCTTTTCCTAGGGTAATCAACCCCTGATTTCAACAGGAATAACGGGGACCTGGGGAATCTACCCTAGCGGATCCTCCACTGGTTATAATGAAGCTAGGGGAGGAATGGAAGTGAAATTTCTTATTGCTATGGGGCAACGTATTCAGTTCTAAATCAAGCATTAATGCCTTCACAGAATTATTATGTTAGGGTAAAAGGTGTGTCGTGGTTTAACCCGGCCGGCAGCTAAACACCACGCAGCTGTTCGCTCCCCCTCCCCCTCCCTCTCTGGGACGGGGGAGAGAAATGGAAAGTGAAGCCTGTGAGTTGAGATAAAGACAGTTTAATAAGACAAAATAATAATAATAATAATAATAATAATAATAATACAATGATGATAATAGTACCACTACTAATAATGTGTACAAACAAGTGATGCACAATGCAATTGCTCACCACCCGCTGACCGATGCCCAGCCTAACCCCGAGCAGTCCGGCCCCCTCCCCCTGGCTAGCCACCCCTATGTATTGTTTAGCCTGACGTCAGATGCTATGGAATACCCCTTTGGCTAGTTTGGGTCACCTGTCCTGGGTCTGTCCCCTCCCAGCTCTTACTGCACCCCCAGCCTGCCTGTTGGCAGGACAGAGCAAGAAGCTGAGATGTCCTTGGCTTGGTATAAGCATTGCTCTGCAACAATTGAAACATCGGGGTGTTATCAGCACTCTTCTCATCCTAAGCCAAAACATAGCATTCTCCCAGCTACTAGGAAGAAAATTAACTCTGTTCTAACTGAAACCAGGACAAGGTGTAACCGAAAAGGCTTATTTTTGTGAACCTTTGAAGTACAAATTAGGGAAACAATGGGGCATACACAGATTTTTATCTATGCCTAGCTCCTCATGGGCACTCTTAGGTAGAGATTTATTAGAGCAAGTAGGAGCAGAAATTGTCTTTGAAAAAGGGAAAATGGAATTAAGAACAGGAGAAGAACAACGAATAAATGTGTTAAGCTTGGCACTAATACAAACTGACCCTAAAAGTGAAATACCTTTAGAGATCACAGATCAAGTATGTCCAGGAGTTTGGGCTACCGAAGTCCCTGGAAGAGCTAAAAATGTGACCTTAATAATTATTAAATTAAAGCCAGGAGAGAAACCCGTTAAGGTTAAGTAATATCCTTTGAGGACAGAAGATAGGAAAGGAATTAAAGAGATAATTGATCAATTTTTACAGTATGGATTATTGATTGAATGCGAATCAGAATCCAATGCACCCATATTGCCAATTAAAAAGGCAGATGAAAAAGCTATAGGCTAGTTCAGGATTTGAGGGCCATAAATAAAATCACTGAGGATATACATCCAGTAGTGGCAAACCCTTATACTTTGCTGACTAAATTAAAGAATAGTCAAGTCTGGTTTACCGTACTGGATTTAAAAGATGCCTTCTTCTGCCTAGGCTTAGCCACAGAAAGCCAAAACCTATTCGCCTTTGAATGGGAAAATCCCGATTCAGGCAGAAAGACGCAGCTTACGTGGACATTACTACCTCAAGGATTCAAGAATAGCCCCACTAATTTTGGAAACCAATTAGCAAGGGAACTCGAAACATGGATACCTCCGGACACTGAAGGTGCTTTGTTACAATATGTAGATGATCTCTTAATAGCTACCGAGACTAAAGGGAGTTGGATTCAATGGACTATAAGTCGTCTTAATTTTCTGGGTTTAAATGGATATCAAGTCTCTTGACAGAAAGTCCAGCTGGCTCAACAAAGTGTGACCTATCTGGGATTTGACATTTCAGAAGGACAACGAGAACTAGGAACTGAACATAAGGAAGTCATTTGCCGGACTCCAGAACCTCAAATGGTAAAGGAGCTACAAAGCTTTTTAGGAATGACAGGTTGGTGTCGCCTTTGGATTTATAATTATGGACTATTGGTAAAGCCTCTATGTGAATTGATAAAGATTAACCAGTCAAAGTTAGTCTGGACTGGAGAAGCACAAAAAGTCTTTAAACAACTTAAACAAGAATTGATGATTTTGAAATATCAAGCAATATTGGTAGAACAGGACGACGTGGAGATTGTGATAATTCATATTGTGAATCTAGCCTCTTTTCTTAGTGATGCTCCGGCACAAGCTGTGATTCACGATTGTTTAGAAACTCTAGAGACTGTGTATTCCAGCCGACCAGACCTTAAGGAGGAGCTCATGGAAGACGCGGAAGAAACTTGGTTCACGGATGGGAGCAGTTTTGTTACGCAAAGACAACGTAAAGCTGGATATGCTATAACAACTACTCAGCAGGTAATCGAGTCTAAGCCTTTACCCCCTGGAACATCAGCTCAAAAGGCGGAGATAGTTGCTCTCACGAGAGCATTGGAACTGGCAGCGGGAAAAAGGGTAAATATTTGGACAGATTCTAAATATACATTCGGCGTGGTACATGCTCATGGAGCAATTTGGAAAGAACATGGATTGCTGACCGCTCAGTGAAAACACAAAGTATGCTGAAGAAATTTTAAAATTGTTAGAGGCTGTAAAACAACCAGAAAAGGTAGCTATCATGCATTGTCAGGGACACCAAAAGGGGAACACCGATTTTGAAATTGGAAAATCGATTGGCAGAGGCTAAGCAGGCAGCTGAAATAACTGAGGTGAAGGCATTGTCTTTGATACCAGACGGTAAAATCCAAACTATATCCAAATTATACAAAAGAAGACTTAAAATTAATTGAAGATTTGAAAGGTAAAATGAAACCAGATGGATGAGTATATTTAAAAGATAACCCCATAGTAATACCCTCTAGTTTGACATGGCCCATAGTTCTTACAGAACACAATAAAACGCATTGGGGAGCTGGCACACTGCATAAGAGCCTGAGTCAGACATTAGTGGGACGATATGATAAAACAAGTAACTCAACAATGTAGCATTTGCTTACACAATACCAAGGATAGAATAAAATTTGGAATAATCGGTAAAGGAAATTATTCGGGGCAACAGTGGCAAATTGATTTTTCAGAACTCCCTAGAAAAGGGGGGTATCATTATTTACTGGTTCTGACTGACACGTTTTCAGGAAGGCCTGAAGCCTTTCCCTGTCGAACAACCAAAGCAAGAGAAGTGGTTAAAGTCTTGTTAAATGAAATAATACCATGCTTTGGGATTCTAGTAGCAATGTCTTCTGATAGAGTTTCACATTTTTGTGCACAAGTGGTAGAACAGATAAGTAAGATTCTAAAGATAGATTGGCAACTGCATACTCCTTATAGACCACAGGCAAGTGGACAGGTAGAAAAAATGAACCATTTAATTAAACAATAAATAGCTAAAATTGGATAAGAAGCTAATTTGTCATGGCCTCAATCCCTCCCTTTAGCATTACTTGGAATTAGAGTTAAACCTAGAATAAAAGGAAATTTGAGTCCCTTCAAAATCTTATATGGAAGGCCATAGCAATTTCTATTTAGTGGAGAGGACCTAACGCAGTTAGGATCAGAATATTTATATGCTTATATAACTGAACTTCAGAAACAATTAAATAAAGTACATACATTTGTTTTAGGGACCAGGGCTAGAGGGTTGGATCAACCAATCCACCCCTTTAAGCTCGGGGATTATATATATATAAAGACTTTTTCAGGACAACCCGTGCAGGAAAAATGGAAGGAAAGTGGATGGGACCACACCAGGTATTACTGACAACACACACCGCCATTAAGATTAAGAAGCAAGCAGCTTGGATCCACAATTCAAGGGTGAAGAAGGCCCCGGCGAGGATATGGACCACCACTCCAATTGGACCAACAAAATTACGGTTTTCCAGATCCTAATGATTGCAGGGGTGCGGTTCTCGGATTTGGGGTGGGCAACTTGGGATGAGAACTTACACCTGACCTTAATACAAACAATTTCTCAAGTAACTAATAAGACGAACTGTTGGGTATGCACCCATCTGCCACAGCATGGGAATAAGGGTGTATCGTTAATTGGGATTCCCTTGCCTGCAAACTTATCTTGGACTAATTTGTGGGAAAACACATCTTGGGGTCGAAAATATTAAGCAGTTTTGGAACTAGAAGTGAGTAGCTTCATGCCGTTAGAATCCTATTATGTGTGTGTACAAAGGTGTAACCCGCCTAAGGGTATAGGAAAACAGCATTGTATAAATACGGATACTACTTATGTGGGAAATCAGACATCTTGTAATTGAACAATTGATATTAGTACGACTAGCGGCTGGGCAAATTCAACCAGCTGGACGGTTCCAGAAGGAAAAGGGTGGTATTGGCTATGCAATGATACAGCCCGTAAGGTCTTGCCTGAGAATTGGAAGGGAACTTGCACTCTTGGAGCGGTAGTCCCCAATATGACAGTACATGATGTAGTGCCTCGAGGTTACTTGAGAAATCATATCCGGAGAATCAGATGAAAAATTAACAATCCATTGGTAGAGAGACACACCCCTTTTCATAGTTTTGTGCGATGGTTTATCCCATGGTTAGGAGTGAGTGAATTGGAAAAGGCAATAGTTAATATTTCTGCAATTATAGAGAAGTTAGAAAACAAAATTCTGGATGCTATAAAGGCTCAACAAGAAGAGATATCTAGTTTATCACAGGTAGTATTCCAAAATCGGATGGCCCTAGACTTGTTACTGGCCACTCAAGGGGGAGTCTGTACAGTAATAAACACAAGTTGTTGTATGTATGTAGATCAGAGTGGAAGGATCTCTACCGACCTGGAAGAAATATGGAAGCAGACCAGGATCCTACATGAGATCAGTAAAGATGATCTTTCATGGAGTTTTAGTGAACTATGGACTAAGTTAACCTCCTGGTTGCCCAATTTCCAATGGTTGAAACAAGTATTCATTGCTCTAATCGTATTAGTAGTGTTAGGAATATTTGTGTGCATGTTGTTTAGATGCCTGCTTTGTTGTGTTACTGTAAATAAAGAAAGTATCTGATGCAAAAGAATTTGCATGGGAAAAGAAAAGGGGGGATTGATTAAGGAGGTATTGGGGAGGCAAGGACAATCCCCAGACAAGGACTGTATATCTCGAAACAAGACACTGGAACTCATGATAAGGAAGCGGCAGGCGGACAGAGAAACGAATGTAAGGACTATAACTCTCGAAACTGGACATTGGAATTCATTATAAAGATACAACAAACGGGAGAATTGGCAACAACCAGCTCTTGCAATTAAGAAACATGCCAATTCAGCAGATTCCTGACCAAAGGTGAAAAGTACACTGTGAGGAAGACTCGGGGTCTTCCTCCCAAAGACCCCTGCCCACGTCCCAAAGACCCCTGCCCACAATTCTTGGAAGGCTCTGCGCAGGCGCAAGGTGCCAAAAGGCTAATTAGCATGAGAAGCGAGGGAAGGCGGGGATAGGTAATGCATATGTATAGGTGCTTGTAGAATATTGATAGATTGATTGTATAAATTCAAGACTGCTTTCTGCTTTGGGTATGCACGATAGGTGGAGAGATCCCCCGTGCATCCAGCGCTGCAATAAAGAATATACCACTTAAAGGAATTTCGGCTTCGATCTTTGAATCAATTTGGCGACCCAGATGGGACAACCTCTCTGCCGGACTGCAGGACCTGCTGGGAACAGGACTCCCTAGGGTACCCCCGGGATTTCCCGGAGGGACTCCTCGACTCACCGGATCACTGCGGAGGCAGACAAGGACCCCATCATTGTAAGTGAGTATATTCTTTATTCTGGTTTGGTTTTCTGGTAGACCGGTCATCTGGAACTGTCTGTAAGTCAGAAGGTGATCTTCTGCGAGGCAGTGTTTGGTATATACTTTGTGGTTATCACTATAAGTACATGTTTGGGGACCTTAAGGAAGGAGCTCGCTTTAAGGTCCATCTGGAATTGTGTTGTCTATTTCGGTTTTCTGACTCATGGAGTATGGTATTTAACTCTGGTTATTGTTACTGCGATTTTGGCTATTTTCCTGGTGGTAATAGTAGGTTCGTGGCATTGTTATAAGAAAGATATCGTTACGGTGTTACACAGTTCGGTTTTCTGACTAATCGCATGTGGAATTTGACTCTGACTATTGTTACTGTGATTTTGGCAATATTGCTGGTAATAGTAGTTTTGTGGCATCGCTACTGAAAGATATTGCGTGCCCGTATTTTTGTGAGTGATACGTTTTGTGATACGCTTTTGTAAGTAACGTGTGTATTCTGAAAGTGTAAACTGGAAACTGGGGGGCGCAAACAAGCAGTGAAATTTTAAAGAAAAGTGTGTTAGGATGTGTTTTAAGTCACTGGAAGGATATTGGAGGATCTGCCGGTGGAAGTGTGAACAGGAAAACATTGATAAAATATCGTAATCAGTGGTGGCCGCTTTATAAGCTGGAATGTGGAGAAAAGTGGCCCCTAAATGGAACTTTAAACTATAATATTTTGCTACAGTTAATGTTGTTTTTTGAGAAGCAGAACAGGATGAAATGTTGTATACTGATGTTTCAGCATCTTGGTGGGAAAAGGTAGGGAATTAAGTTGGCCCCTGACTGAACCTTTGATGTTGGCATTAGAGAAGTACAGGCTGGAGAAAGATAAAGGAAGTGTTAAAAGGGTTGTTGAAAGTGTTAAAGGTGTTTGAAGTTGAATGAGCAGGGAAAGAGGATGTAGGAATGTTAATAGTTCTGCCTCTGCCCGAGGCAGAGATCTTAAAATCATGGGTGTTAGCCCTTTAGGGCAAAGGGACCATGATCGGTTGGAGAGAGTTGTCACAGAAACAGAAAATCAGTCAACTCTTAAAACAACCTGAGTTCATGTGCGAGCTCAGATTGCTGATGGGACCGTTCAGGGAACTGTGGACAATTGCATTCCCCTGACCGACCCCCACTAAGACCCGAATCATCCTGAAAATCATGAACGGTTAAGTAAATACTAAAACCTGGATGAATTGGGAATTGAGAATATGCTTCCAACAAGGTCTAAAAGAAAGCCCTATGGAATTTTTGGACCAACTCTGAAATGTAATGAAAATAAATAAATAAATAAATAAATAAAACAAAACGGTTTGGACCTGGCTTTGGAGGACAAATTGACTAGCCTTTTCCTAGGGTAATCAACCCCTGATTTCAACAGGAATAACGGGGACCTGGGGAATCTACCCTAGCGGATCCTCCACTGGTTATAATGAAGCTAGGGGAGGAATGGAAGTGAAATTTCTTATTGCTATGGGGCAACGTATTCAGTTCTAAATCAAGCATTAATGCCTTCACAGAATTATTATGTTAGGGTAAAAGGTGTGTCGTGGTTTAACCCGGCCGGCAGCTAAACACCACGCAGCTGTTCGCTCCCCCTCCCCCTCCCTCTCTGGGACGGGGGAGAGAAATGGAAAGTGAAGCCTGTGAGTTGAGATAAAGACAGTTTAATAAGACAAAATAATAATAATAATAATAATAATAATAATAATAATAATAATAATAATAATACAATGATGATAATAGTACCACTACTAATAATGTGTACAAACAAGTGATGCACAATGCAATTGCTCACCACCCGCTGACCGATGCCCAGCCTAACCCCGAGCAGTCCGGCCCCCTCCCCCTGGCTAGCCACCCCTATGTATTGTTTAGCCTGACGTCAGATGCTATGGAATACCCCTTTGGCTAGTTTGGGTCACCTGTCCTGGGTCTGTCCCCTCCCAGCTCTTACTGCACCCCCAGCCTGCCTGTTGGCAGGACAGAGCAAGAAGCTGAGATGTCCTTGGCTTGGTATAAGCATTGCTCTGCAACAATTGAAACATCGGGGTGTTATCAGCACTCTTCTCATCCTAAGCCAAAACATAGCATTCTCCCAGCTACTAGGAAGAAAATTAACTCTGTTCTAACTGAAACCAGGACAAGGTGTAACCGAAAAGGCTTATTTTTGGGAACCTTTGAAGTACAAGTTAGGGAAACAATGGGGCATACACAGATTTTTATCTATGCCTAGCTCCTCATGGGCACTCTTAGGTAGAGATTTATTAGAGCAAGTAGGAGCAGAAATTGTCTTTGAAAAAGGGAAAATGGAATTAAGAACAGGAGAAGAACAACGAATAAATGTGTTAAGCTTGGCACTAATACAAACTGACCCTAAAAGTGAAATACCTTTAGAGATCACAGATCAAGTATGTCCAGGAGTTTGGGCTACCGAAGTCCCTGGAAGAGCTAAAAATGTGACCTTAATAATTATTAAATTAAAGCCAGGAGAGAAACCCGTTAAGGTTAAGTAATATCCTTTGAGGACAGAAGATAGGAAAGGAATTAAAGAGATAATTGATCAATTTTTACAGTATGGATTATTGATTGAATGCGAATCAGAATCCAATGCACCCATATTGCCAATTAAAAAGGCAGATGAAAAAGCTATAGGCTAGTTCAGGATTTGAGGGCCATAAATAAAATCACTGAGGATATACATCCAGTAGTGGCAAACCCTTATACTTTGCTGACTAAATTAAAGAATAGTCAAGTCTGGTTTACCGTACTGGATTTAAAAGATGCCTTCTTCTGCCTAGGCTTAGCCACAGAAAGCCAAAACCTATTCGCCTTTGAATGGGAAAATCCCGATTCAGGCAGAAAGACGCAGCTTACGTGGACATTACTACCTCAAGGATTCAAGAATAGCCCCACTAATTTTGGAAACCAATTAGCAAGGGAACTCGAAACATGGATACCTCCGGACACTGAAGGTGCTTTGTTACAATATGTAGATGATCTCTTAATAGCTACCGAGACTAAAGGGAGTTGGATTCAATGGACTATAAGTCGTCTTAATTTTCTGTGTTTAAATGGATATCAAGTCTCTTGACAGAAAGTCCAGCTGGCTCAACAAAGTGTGACCTATCTGGGATTTGACATTTCGGAAGGACAACGAGAACTAGGAACTGAACATAAGGAAGTCATTTGCCGGACTCCAGAACCTCAAATGGTAAAGGAGCTACAAAGCTTTTTAGGAATGACAGGTTGGTGTCGCCTTTGGATTCATAATTATGGACTATTGGTAAAGCCTCTATGTGAATTGATAAAGATTAACCAGTCAAAGTTAGTCTGGACTGGAGAAGCACAAAAAGTCTTTAAACAACTTAAACAAGAATTGATGATTTTGAAATATCAAGCAATATTGGTAGAACAGGACGACGTGGAAATTGTGATAATTCATATTGTGAATCTAGCCTCTTTTCTTAGTGATGCTCCGGCACAAGCTGTGATTCACGATTGTTTAGAAACTCTAGAGACTGTGTATTCCAGCCGACCAGACCTTAAGGAGGAGCTCATGGAAGACGCGGAAGAAACTTGGTTCACGGATGGGAGCAGTTTTGTTACGCAAAGGCAACGTAAAGCTGGATATGCTATAACAACTACTCAGCAGGTAATCGAGTCTAAGCCTTTACCCCCTGGAACATCAGCTCAAAAGGCGGAGATAGTTGCTCTCACGAGAGCATTGGAACTGGCAGCGGGAAAAAGGGTAAATATTTGGACAGATTCTAAATATACATTCGGCGTGGTACATGCTCATGGAGCAATTTGGAAAGAACATGGATTGCTGACCGCTCAGTGAAAACACAAAGTATGCTGAAGAAATTTTAAAATTGTTAGAGGCTGTAAAACAACCAGAAAAGGTAGCTATCATGCATTGTCAGGGACACCAAAAGGGGAACACCGATTTTGAAATTGGAAAATCGATTGGCAGAGGCTAAGCAGGCAGCTGAAATAACTGAGGTGAAGGCATTGTCTTTGATACCAGACGGTAAAATCCAAACTATATCCAAATTATACAAAAGAAGACTTAAAATTAATTGAAGATTTGAAAGGTAAAATGAAACCAGATGGATGAGTATATTTAAAAGATAACCCCATAGTAATACCCTCTAGTTTGACATGGCCCATAGTTCTTACAGAACACAATAAAACGCATTGGGGAGCTGGCACACTGCATAAGAGCCTGAGTCAGACATTAGTGGGACGATATGATAAAACAAGTAACTCAACAATGTAGCATTTGCTTACACAATACCAAGGATAGAATAAAATTTGGAATAATCGGTAAAGGAAATTATTCGGGGCAACAGTGGCAAATTGATTTTTCAGAACTCCCTAGAAAAGGGGGGTATCATTATTTACTGGTTCTGACTGACACGTTTTCAGGAAGGCCTGAAGCCTTTCCCTGTCGAACAACCAAAGCAAGAAAAGTGGTTAAAGTCTTGTTAAATGAAATAATACCATGCTTTGGGATTCTAGTAGCAATGTCTTCTGATAGAGTTTCACATTTTTGTGCACAAGTGGTAGAACAGATAAGTAAGATTCTAAAGATAGATTGGCAACTGCATACTCCTTATAGACCACAGGCAAGTGGACAGGTAGAAAAAATGAACCATTTAATTAAACAATAAATAGCTAAAATTGGATAAGAAGCTAATTTGTCATGGCCTCAATCCCTCCCTTTAGCATTACTTGGAATTAGAGTTAAACCTAGAATAAAAGGAAATTTGAGTCCCTTCAAAATCTTATATGGAAGGCCATAGCAATTTCTATTTAGTGGAGAGGACCTAACGCAGTTAGGATCAGAATATTTATATGCTTATATAACTGAACTTCAGAAACAATTAAATAAAGTACATACATTTGTTTTAGGGACCAGGGCTAGAGGGTTGGATCAACCAATCCACCCCTTTAAGCTCGGGGATTATATATATATAAAGACTTTTTCAGGACAACCCGTGCAGGAAAAAGGGAAGGAAAGTGGATGGGACCACACCAAGTATTACTGACAACACACACCGCCATTAAGATTAAGAAGCAAGCAGCTTGGATCCACAATTCAAGGGTGAAGAAGGCCCCGGCGAGGATATGGACCACCACTCCAATTGGACCAACAAAATTACGGTTTTCCAGATCCTAATGATTGCAGGGGTGCGGTTCTCGGATTTGGGGTGGGCAACTTGGGATGAGAACTTACACCTGACCTTAATACAAACAATTTCTCAAGTAACTAATAAGACGAACTGTTGGGTATGCACCCATCTGCCACAGCATGGGAATAAGGGTGTATCGTTAATTGGGATTCCCTTGCCTGCAAACTTATCTTGGACTAATTTGTGGGAAAACACATCTTGGGGTCGAAAATATTAAGCAGTTTTGGAACTAGAAGTGAGTAGCTTCATGCCGTTAGAATCCTATTATGTGTGTGTACAAAGGTGTAACCCGCCTAAGGGTATAGGAAAACAGCATTGTATAAATACGGATACTACTTATGTGGGAAATCAGACATCTTGTAATTGAACAATTGATATTAGTACGACTAGCGGCTGGGCAAATTCAACCAGCTGGACGGTTCCAGAAGGAAAAGGGTGGTATTGGCTATGCAATGATACAGCCCGTAAGGTCTTGCCTGAGAATTGGAAGGGAACTTGCACTCTTGGAGCGGTAGTCCCCAATATGACAGTACATGATGTAGTGCCTCGAGGTTACTTGAGAAATCATATCCGGAGAATCAGATGAAAAATTAACAATCCATTGGTAGAGAGACACACCCCTTTTCATAGTTTTGTGCGATGGTTTATCCCATGGTTAGGAGTGAGTGAATTGGAAAAGGCAATAGTTAATATTTCTGCAATTATAGAGAAGTTAGAAAACAAAATTCTGGATGCTATAAAGGCTCAACAAGAAGAGATATCTAGTTTATCACAGGTAGTATTCCAAAATCGGATGGCCCTAGACTTGTTACTGGCCACTCAAGGGGGAGTCTGTACAGTAATAAACACAAGTTGTTGTATGTATGTAGATCAGAGTGGAAGGATCTCTACCGACCTGGAAGAAATATGGAAGCAGACCAGGATCCTACATGAGATCAGTAAAGATGATCTTTCATGGAGTTTTAGTGAACTATGGACTAAGTTAACCTCCTGGTTGCCCAATTTCCAATGGTTGAAACAAGTATTCATTGCTCTAATCGTATTAGTAGTGTTAGGAATATTTGTGTGCATGTTGTTTAGATGCCTGCTTTGTTGTGTTACTGTAAATAAAGAAAGTATCTGATGCAAAAGAATTTGCATGGGAAAAGAAAAGGGGGGATTGATTAAGGAGGTATTGGGGAGGCAAGGACAATCCCCAGACAAGGACTGTATATCTCGAAACAAGACACTGGAACTCATGATAAGGAAGCGGCAGGCGGACAGAGAAACGAATGTAAGGACTATAACTCTCGAAACTGGACATTGGAATTCATTATAAAGATACAACAAACGGGAGAATTGGCAACAACCAGCTCTTGCAATTAAGAAACATGCCAATTCAGCAGATTCCTGACCAAAGGTGAAAAGTACACTGTGAGGAAGACTCGGGGTCTTCCTCCCAAAGACCCCTGCCCACGTCCCAAAGACCCCTGCCCACAATTCTTGGAAGGCTCTGCGCAGGCGCAAGGTGCCAAAAGGCTAATTAGCATGAGAAGCGAGGGAAGGCGGGGATAGGTAATGCATATGTATAGGTGCTTGTAGAATATTGATAGATTGATTGTATAAATTCAAGACTGCTTTCTGCTTTGGGTATGCACGATAGGTGGAGAGATCCCCCGTGCATCCAGCGCTGCAATAAAGAATATACCACTTAAAGGAATTTCGGCTTCGATCTTTGAATCAATTTGGCGACCCAGATGGGACAACCTCTCTGCCGGACTGCAGGACCTGCTGGGAACAGGACTCCCTAGGGTACCCCCGGGATTTCCCGGAGGGACTCCTCGACTCACCGGATCACTGCGGAGGCAGACAAGGACCCCATCATTGTAAGTGAGTATATTCTTTATTCTGGTTTGGTTTTCTGGTAGACCGGTCATCTGGAACTGTCTGTAAGTCAGAAGGTGATCTTCTGCGAGGCAGTGTTTGGTATATACTTTGTGGTTATCACTATAAGTACATGTTTGGGGACCTTAAGGAAGGAGCTCGCTTTAAGGTCCATCTGGAATTGTGTTGTCTATTTCGGTTTTCTGACTCATGGAGTATGGTATTTAACTCTGGTTATTGTTACTGCGATTTTGGCTATTTTCCTGGTGGTAATAGTAGGTTCGTGGCATTGTTATAAGAAAGATATCGTTACGGTGTTACACAGTTCGGTTTTCTGACTAATCGCATGTGGAATTTGACTCTGACTATTGTTACTGTGATTTTGGCAATATTGCTGGTAATAGTAGTTTTGTGGCATCGCTACTGAAAGATATTGCGTGCCCGTATTTTTGTGAGTGATACGTTTTGTGATACGCTTTTGTAAGTAACATGTGTATTCTGAAAGTGTAAACTGGAAACTGGGGGGCGCAAACAAGCAGTGAAATTTTAAAGAAAAGTGTGTTAGGATGTGTTTTAAGTCACTGGAAGGATATTGGAGGATCTGCCGGTGGAAGTGTGAACAGGAAAACATTGATAAAATATCGTAATCAGTGGTGGCCGCTTTATAAGCTGGAATGTGGAGAAAAGTGGCCCCTAAATGGAACTTTAAACTATAATATTTTGCTACAGTTAATGTTGTTTTTTGAGAAGCAGAACAGGATGAAATGTTGTATACTGATGTTTCAGCATCTTGGTGGGAAAAGGTAGGGAATTAAGTTGGCCCCTGACTGAACCTTTGATGTTGGCATTAGAGAAGTACAGGCTGGAGAAAGATAAAGGAAGTGTTAAAAGGGTTGTTGAAAGTGTTAAAGGTGTTTGAAGTTGAATGAGCAGGGAAAGAGGATGTAGGAATGTTAATAGTTCTGCCTCTGCCCGAGGCAGAGATCTTAAAATCATGGGTGTTAGCCCTTTAGGGCAAAGGGACCATGATCGGTTGGAGAGAGTTGTCACAGAAACAGAAAAGAGGTCAACTCTTAAAACAACCTGAGTTCATGTGCGAGCTCAGATTGCTGATGGGACCGTTCAGGGAACTGTGGACAATTGCATTCCCCTGACCGACCCCCACTAAGACCCGAATCATCCTGAAAATCATGAACGGTTAAGTAAATACTAAAACCTGGATGAATTGGGAATTGAGAATATGCTTCCAACAAGGTCTAAAAGAAAGCCCTATGGAATTTTTGGACCAACTCTGAAATGTAATGAAAATAAATAAATAAATAAATAAATAAAACAAAACGGTTTGGACCTGGCTTTGGAGGACAAATTGACTAGCCTTTTCCTAGGGTAATCAACCCCTGATTTCAACAGGAATAACGGGGACCTGGGGAATCTACCCTAGCGGATCCTCCACTGGTTATAATGAAGCTAGGGGAGGAATGGAAGTGAAATTTCTTATTGCTATGGGGCAACGTATTCAGTTCTAAATCAAGCATTAATGCCTTCACAGAATTATTATGTTAGGGTAAAAGGTGTGTCGTGGTTTAACCCGGCCGGCAGCTAAACACCACGCAGCTGTTCGCTCCCCCTCCCCCTCCCTCTCTGGGACGGGGGAGAGAAATGGAAAGTGAAGCCTGTGAGTTGAGATAAAGACAGTTTAATAAGACAAAATAATAATAATAATAATAATAATAATAATAATAATAATAATAATACAATGATGATAATAGTACCACTACTAATAATGTGTACAAACAAGTGATGCACAATGCAATTGCTCACCACCCGCTGACCGATGCCCAGCCTAACCCCGAGCAGTCCGGCCCCCTCCCCCTGGCTAGCCACCCCTATGTATTGTTTAGCCTGACGTCAGATGCTATGGAATACCCCTTTGGCTAGTTTGGGTCACCTGTCCTGGGTCTGTCCCCTCCCAGCTCTTACTGCACCCCCAGCCTGCCTGTTGGCAGGACAGAGCAAGAAGCTGAGATGTCCTTGGCTTGGTATAAGCATTGCTCTGCAACAATTGAAACATCGGGGTGTTATCAGCACTCTTCTCATCCTAAGCCAAAACATAGCATTCTCCCAGCTACTAGGAAGAAAATTAACTCTGTTCTAACTGAAACCAGGACAAGGTGTAACCGAAAAGGCTTATTTTTGGGAACCTTTGAAGTACAAGTTAGGGAAACAATGGGGCATACACAGATTTTTATCTATGCCTAGCTCCTCATGGGCACTCTTAGGTAGAGATTTATTAGAGCAAGTAGGAGCAGAAATTGTCTTTGAAAAAGGGAAAATGGAATTAAGAACAGGAGAAGAACAACGAATAAATGTGTTAAGCTTGGCACTAATACAAACTGACCCTAAAAGTGAAATACCTTTAGAGATCACAGATCAAGTATGTCCAGGAGTTTGGGCTACCGAAGTCCCTGGAAGAGCTAAAAATGTGACCTTAATAATTATTAAATTAAAGCCAGGAGAGAAACCCGTTAAGGTTAAGTAATATCCTTTGAGGACAGAAGATAGGAAAGGAATTAAAGAGATAATTGATCAATTTTTACAGTATGGATTATTGATTGAATGCGAATCAGAATCCAATGCACCCATATTGCCAATTAAAAAGGCAGATGAAAAAGCTATAGGCTAGTTCAGGATTTGAGGGCCATAAATAAAATCACTGAGGATATACATCCAGTAGTGGCAAACCCTTATACTTTGCTGACTAAATTAAAGAATAGTCAAGTCTGGTTTACCGTACTGGATTTAAAAGATGCCTTCTTCTGCCTAGGCTTAGCCACAGAAAGCCAAAACCTATTCGCCTTTGAATGGGAAAATCCCGATTCAGGCAGAAAGACGCAGCTTACGTGGACATTACTACCTCAAGGATTCAAGAATAGCCCCACTAATTTTGGAAACCAATTAGCAAGGGAACTCGAAACATGGATACCTCCGGACACTGAAGGTGCTTTGTTACAATATGTAGATGATCTCTTAATAGCTACCGAGACTAAAGGGAGTTGGATTCAATGGACTATAAGTCGTCTTAATTTTCTGTGTTTAAATGGATATCAAGTCTCTTGACAGAAAGTCCAGCTGGCTCAACAAAGTGTGACCTATCTGGGATTTGACATTTCGGAAGGACAACGAGAACTAGGAACTGAACATAAGGAAGTCATTTGCCGGACTCCAGAACCTCAAATGGTAAAGGAGCTACAAAGCTTTTTAGGAATGACAGGTTGGTGTCGCCTTTGGATTCATAATTATGGACTATTGGTAAAGCCTCTATGTGAATTGATAAAGATTAACCAGTCAAAGTTAGTCTGGACTGGAGAAGCACAAAAAGTCTTTAAACAACTTAAACAAGAATTGATGATTTTGAAATATCAAGCAATATTGGTAGAACAGGACGACGTGGAAATTGTGATAATTCATATTGTGAATCTAGCCTCTTTTCTTAGTGATGCTCCGGCACAAGCTGTGATTCACGATTGTTTAGAAACTCTAGAGACTGTGTATTCCAGCCGACCAGACCTTAAGGAGGAGCTCATGGAAGACGCGGAAGAAACTTGGTTCACGGATGGGAGCAGTTTTGTTACGCAAAGGCAACGTAAAGCTGGATATGCTATAACAACTACTCAGCAGGTAATCGAGTCTAAGCCTTTACCCCCTGGAACATCAGCTCAAAAGGCGGAGATAGTTGCTCTCACGAGAGCATTGGAACTGGCAGCGGGAAAAAGGGTAAATATTTGGACAGATTCTAAATATACATTCGGCGTGGTACATGCTCATGGAGCAATTTGGAAAGAACATGGATTGCTGACCGCTCAGTGAAAACACAAAGTATGCTGAAGAAATTTTAAAATTGTTAGAGGCTGTAAAACAACCAGAAAAGGTAGCTATCATGCATTGTCAGGGACACCAAAAGGGGAACACCGATTTTGAAATTGGAAAATCGATTGGCAGAGGCTAAGCAGGCAGCTGAAATAACTGAGGTGAAGGCATTGTCTTTGATACCAGACGGTAAAATCCAAACTATATCCAAATTATACAAAAGAAGACTTAAAATTAATTGAAGATTTGAAAGGTAAAATGAAACCAGATGGATGAGTATATTTAAAAGATAACCCCATAGTAATACCCTCTAGTTTGACATGGCCCATAGTTCTTACAGAACACAATAAAACGCATTGGGGAGCTGGCACACTGCATAAGAGCCTGAGTCAGACATTAGTGGGACGATATGATAAAACAAGTAACTCAACAATGTAGCATTTGCTTACACAATACCAAGGATAGAATAAAATTTGGAATAATCGGTAAAGGAAATTATTCGGGGCAACAGTGGCAAATTGATTTTTCAGAACTCCCTAGAAAAGGGGGGTATCATTATTTACTGGTTCTGACTGACACGTTTTCAGGAAGGCCTGAAGCCTTTCCCTGTCGAACAACCAAAGCAAGAAAAGTGGTTAAAGTCTTGTTAAATGAAATAATACCATGCTTTGGGATTCTAGTAGCAATGTCTTCTGATAGAGTTTCACATTTTTGTGCACAAGTGGTAGAACAGATAAGTAAGATTCTAAAGATAGATTGGCAACTGCATACTCCTTATAGACCACAGGCAAGTGGACAGGTAGAAAAAATGAACCATTTAATTAAACAATAAATAGCTAAAATTGGATAAGAAGCTAATTTGTCATGGCCTCAATCCCTCCCTTTAGCATTACTTGGAATTAGAGTTAAACCTAGAATAAAAGGAAATTTGAGTCCCTTCAAAATCTTATATGGAAGGCCATAGCAATTTCTATTTAGTGGAGAGGACCTAACGCAGTTAGGATCAGAATATTTATATGCTTATATAACTGAACTTCAGAAACAATTAAATAAAGTACATACATTTGTTTTAGGGACCAGGGCTAGAGGGTTGGATCAACCAATCCACCCCTTTAAGCTCGGGGATTATATATATATAAAGACTTTTTCAGGACAACCCGTGCAGGAAAAAGGGAAGGAAAGTGGATGGGACCACACCAAGTATTACTGACAACACACACCGCCATTAAGATTAAGAAGCAAGCAGCTTGGATCCACAATTCAAGGGTGAAGAAGGCCCCGGCGAGGATATGGACCACCACTCCAATTGGACCAACAAAATTACGGTTTTCCAGATCCTAATGATTGCAGGGGTGCGGTTCTCGGATTTGGGGTGGGCAACTTGGGATGAGAACTTACACCTGACCTTAATACAAACAATTTCTCAAGTAACTAATAAGACGAACTGTTGGGTATGCACCCATCTGCCACAGCATGGGAATAAGGGTGTATCGTTAATTGGGATTCCCTTGCCTGCAAACTTATCTTGGACTAATTTGTGGGAAAACACATCTTGGGGTCGAAAATATTAAGCAGTTTTGGAACTAGAAGTGAGTAGCTTCATGCCGTTAGAATCCTATTATGTGTGTGTACAAAGGTGTAACCCGCCTAAGGGTATAGGAAAACAGCATTGTATAAATACGGATACTACTTATGTGGGAAATCAGACATCTTGTAATTGAACAATTGATATTAGTACGACTAGCGGCTGGGCAAATTCAACCAGCTGGACGGTTCCAGAAGGAAAAGGGTGGTATTGGCTATGCAATGATACAGCCCGTAAGGTCTTGCCTGAGAATTGGAAGGGAACTTGCACTCTTGGAGCGGTAGTCCCCAATATGACAGTACATGATGTAGTGCCTCGAGGTTACTTGAGAAATCATATCCGGAGAATCAGATGAAAAATTAACAATCCATTGGTAGAGAGACACACCCCTTTTCATAGTTTTGTGCGATGGTTTATCCCATGGTTAGGAGTGAGTGAATTGGAAAAGGCAATAGTTAATATTTCTGCAATTATAGAGAAGTTAGAAAACAAAATTCTGGATGCTATAAAGGCTCAACAAGAAGAGATATCTAGTTTATCACAGGTAGTATTCCAAAATCGGATGGCCCTAGACTTGTTACTGGCCACTCAAGGGGGAGTCTGTACAGTAATAAACACAAGTTGTTGTATGTATGTAGATCAGAGTGGAAGGATCTCTACCGACCTGGAAGAAATATGGAAGCAGACCAGGATCCTACATGAGATCAGTAAAGATGATCTTTCATGGAGTTTTAGTGAACTATGGACTAAGTTAACCTCCTGGTTGCCCAATTTCCAATGGTTGAAACAAGTATTCATTGCTCTAATCGTATTAGTAGTGTTAGGAATATTTGTGTGCATGTTGTTTAGATGCCTGCTTTGTTGTGTTACTGTAAATAAAGAAAGTATCTGATGCAAAAGAATTTGCATGGGAAAAGAAAAGGGGGGATTGATTAAGGAGGTATTGGGGAGGCAAGGACAATCCCCAGACAAGGACTGTATATCTCGAAACAAGACACTGGAACTCATGATAAGGAAGCGGCAGGCGGACAGAGAAACGAATGTAAGGACTATAACTCTCGAAACTGGACATTGGAATTCATTATAAAGATACAACAAACGGGAGAATTGGCAACAACCAGCTCTTGCAATTAAGAAACATGCCAATTCAGCAGATTCCTGACCAAAGGTGAAAAGTACACTGTGAGGAAGACTCGGGGTCTTCCTCCCAAAGACCCCTGCCCACGTCCCAAAGACCCCTGCCCACAATTCTTGGAAGGCTCTGCGCAGGCGCAAGGTGCCAAAAGGCTAATTAGCATGAGAAGCGAGGGAAGGCGGGGATAGGTAATGCATATGTATAGGTGCTTGTAGAATATTGATAGATTGATTGTATAAATTCAAGACTGCTTTCTGCTTTGGGTATGCACGATAGGTGGAGAGATCCCCCGTGCATCCAGCGCTGCAATAAAGAATATACCACTTAAAGGAATTTCGGCTTCGATCTTTGAATCAATTTGGCGACCCAGATGGGACAACCTCTCTGCCGGACTGCAGGACCTGCTGGGAACAGGACTCCCTAGGGTACCCCCGGGATTTCCCGGAGGGACTCCTCGACTCACCGGATCACTGCGGAGGCAGACAAGGACCCCATCATTGTAAGTGAGTATATTCTTTATTCTGGTTTGGTTTTCTGGTAGACCGGTCATCTGGAACTGTCTGTAAGTCAGAAGGTGATCTTCTGCGAGGCAGTGTTTGGTATATACTTTGTGGTTATCACTATAAGTACATGTTTGGGGACCTTAAGGAAGGAGCTCGCTTTAAGGTCCATCTGGAATTGTGTTGTCTATTTCGGTTTTCTGACTCATGGAGTATGGTATTTAACTCTGGTTATTGTTACTGCGATTTTGGCTATTTTCCTGGTGGTAATAGTAGGTTCGTGGCATTGTTATAAGAAAGATATCGTTACGGTGTTACACAGTTCGGTTTTCTGACTAATCGCATGTGGAATTTGACTCTGACTATTGTTACTGTGATTTTGGCAATATTGCTGGTAATAGTAGTTTTGTGGCATCGCTACTGAAAGATATTGCGTGCCCGTATTTTTGTGAGTGATACGTTTTGTGATACGCTTTTGTAAGTAACGTGTGTATTCTGAAAGTGTAAACTGGAAACTGGGGGGCGCAAACAAGCAGTGAAATTTTAAAGAAAAGTGTGTTAGGATGTGTTTTAAGTCACTGGAAGGATATTGGAGGATCTGCCGGTGGAAGTGTGAACAGGAAAACATTGATAAAATATCGTAATCAGTGGTGGCCGCTTTATAAGCTGGAATGTGGAGAAAAGTGGCCCCTAAATGGAACTTTAAACTATAATATTTTGCTACAGTTAATGTTGTTTTTTGAGAAGCAGAACAGGATGAAATGTTGTATACTGATGTTTCAGCATCTTGGTGGGAAAAGGTAGGGAATTAAGTTGGCCCCTGACTGAACCTTTGATGTTGGCATTAGAGAAGTACAGGCTGGAGAAAGATAAAGGAAGTGTTAAAAGGGTTGTTGAAAGTGTTAAAGGTGTTTGAAGTTGAATGAGCAGGGAAAGAGGATGTAGGAATGTTAATAGTTCTGCCTCTGCCCGAGGCAGAGATCTTAAAATCATGGGTGTTAGCCCTTTAGGGCAAAGGGACCATGATCGGTTGGAGAGAGTTGTCACAGAAACAGAAAAGAGGTCAACTCTTAAAACAACCTGAGTTCATGTGCGAGCTCAGATTGCTGATGGGACCGTTCAGGGAACTGTGGACAATTGCATTCCCCTGACCGACCCCCACTAAGACCCGAATCATCCTGAAAATCATGAACGGTTAAGTAAATACTAAAACCTGGATGAATTGGGAATTGAGAATATGCTTCCAACAAGGTCTAAAAGAAAGCCCTATGGAATTTTTGGACCAACTCTGAAATGTAATGAAAATAAATAAATAAATAAATAAATAAAACAAAACGGTTTGGACCTGGCTTTGGAGGACAAATTGACTAGCCTTTTCCTAGGGTAATCAACCCCTGATTTCAACAGGAATAACGGGGACCTGGGGAATCTACCCTAGCGGATCCTCCACTGGTTATAATGAAGCTAGGGGAGGAATGGAAGTGAAATTTCTTATTGCTATGGGGCAACGTATTCAGTTCTAAATCAAGCATTAATGCCTTCACAGAATTATTATGTTAGGGTAAAAGGTGTGTCGTGGTTTAACCCGGCCGGCAGCTAAACACCACGCAGCTGTTCGCTCCCCCTCCCCCTCCCTCTCTGGGACGGGGGAGAGAAATGGAAAGTGAAGCCTGTGAGTTGAGATAAAGACAGTTTAATAAGACAAAATAATAATAATAATAATAATAATAATAATAATAATAATAATAATAATAATACAATGATGATAATAGTACCACTACTAATAATGTGTACAAACAAGTGATGCACAATGCAATTGCTCACCACCCGCTGACCGATGCCCAGCCTAACCCCGAGCAGTCCGGCCCCCTCCCCCTGGCTAGCCACCCCTATGTATTGTTTAGCCTGACGTCAGATGCTATGGAATACCCCTTTGGCTAGTTTGGGTCACCTGTCCTGGGTCTGTCCCCTCCCAGCTCTTACTGCACCCCCAGCCTGCCTGTTGGCAGGACAGAGCAAGAAGCTGAGATGTCCTTGGCTTGGTATAAGCATTGCTCTGCAACAATTGAAACATCGGGGTGTTATCAGCACTCTTCTCATCCTAAGCCAAAACATAGCATTCTCCCAGCTACTAGGAAGAAAATTAACTCTGTTCTAACTGAAACCAGGACAAGGTGTAACCGAAAAGGCTTATTTTTGGGAACCTTTGAAGTACAAGTTAGGGAAACAATGGGGCATACACAGATTTTTATCTATGCCTAGCTCCTCATGGGCACTCTTAGGTAGAGATTTATTAGAGCAAGTAGGAGCAGAAATTGTCTTTGAAAAAGGGAAAATGGAATTAAGAACAGGAGAAGAACAACGAATAAATGTGTTAAGCTTGGCACTAATACAAACTGACCCTAAAAGTGAAATACCTTTAGAGATCACAGATCAAGTATGTCCAGGAGTTTGGGCTACCGAAGTCCCTGGAAGAGCTAAAAATGTGACCTTAATAATTATTAAATTAAAGCCAGGAGAGAAACCCGTTAAGGTTAAGTAATATCCTTTGAGGACAGAAGATAGGAAAGGAATTAAAGAGATAATTGATCAATTTTTACAGTATGGATTATTGATTGAATGCGAATCAGAATCCAATGCACCCATATTGCCAATTAAAAAGGCAGATGAAAAAGCTATAGGCTAGTTCAGGATTTGAGGGCCATAAATAAAATCACTGAGGATATACATCCAGTAGTGGCAAACCCTTATACTTTGCTGACTAAATTAAAGAATAGTCAAGTCTGGTTTACCGTACTGGATTTAAAAGATGCCTTCTTCTGCCTAGGCTTAGCCACAGAAAGCCAAAACCTATTCGCCTTTGAATGGGAAAATCCCGATTCAGGCAGAAAGACGCAGCTTACGTGGACATTACTACCTCAAGGATTCAAGAATAGCCCCACTAATTTTGGAAACCAATTAGCAAGGGAACTCGAAACATGGATACCTCCGGACACTGAAGGTGCTTTGTTACAATATGTAGATGATCTCTTAATAGCTACCGAGACTAAAGGGAGTTGGATTCAATGGACTATAAGTCGTCTTAATTTTCTGTGTTTAAATGGATATCAAGTCTCTTGACAGAAAGTCCAGCTGGCTCAACAAAGTGTGACCTATCTGGGATTTGACATTTCGGAAGGACAACGAGAACTAGGAACTGAACATAAGGAAGTCATTTGCCGGACTCCAGAACCTCAAATGGTAAAGGAGCTACAAAGCTTTTTAGGAATGACAGGTTGGTGTCGCCTTTGGATTTATAATTATGGACTATTGGTAAAGCCTCTATGTGAATTGATAAAGATTAACCAGTCAAAGTTAGTCTGGACTGGAGAAGCACAAAAAGTCTTTAAACAACTTAAACAAGAATTGATGATTTTGAAATATCAAGCAATATTGGTAGAACAGGACGACGTGGAAATTGTGATAATTCATATTGTGAATCTAGCCTCTTTTCTTAGTGATGCTCCGGCACAAGCTGTGATTCACGATTGTTTAGAAACTCTAGAGACTGTGTATTCCAGCCGACCAGACCTTAAGGAGGAGCTCATGGAAGACGCGGAAGAAACTTGGTTCACGGATGGGAGCAGTTTTGTTACGCAAAGGCAACGTAAAGCTGGATATGCTATAACAACTACTCAGCAGGTAATCGAGTCTAAGCCTTTACCCCCTGGAACATCAGCTCAAAAGGCGGAGATAGTTGCTCTCACGAGAGCATTGGAACTGGCAGCGGGAAAAAGGGTAAATATTTGGACAGATTCTAAATATACATTCGGCGTGGTACATGCTCATGGAGCAATTTGGAAAGAACATGGATTGCTGACCGCTCAGTGAAAACACAAAGTATGCTGAAGAAATTTTAAAATTGTTAGAGGCTGTAAAACAACCAGAAAAGGTAGCTATCATGCATTGTCAGGGACACCAAAAGGGGAACACCGATTTTGAAATTGGAAAATCGATTGGCAGAGGCTAAGCAGGCAGCTGAAATAACTGAGGTGAAGGCATTGTCTTTGATACCAGACGGTAAAATCCAAACTATATCCAAATTATACAAAAGAAGACTTAAAATTAATTGAAGATTTGAAAGGTAAAATGAAACCAGATGGATGAGTATATTTAAAAGATAACCCCATAGTAATACCCTCTAGTTTGACATGGCCCATAGTTCTTACAGAACACAATAAAACGCACTGGGGAGCTGGCACACTGCATAAGAGCCTGAGTCAGACATTAGTGGGACGATATGATAAAACAAGTAACTCAACAATGTAGCATTTGCTTACACAATACCAAGGATAGAATAAAATTTGGAATAATCGGTAAAGGAAATTATTCGGGGCAACAGTGGCAAATTGATTTTTCAGAACTCCCTAGAAAAGGGGGGTATCATTATTTACTGGTTCTGACTGACACGTTTTCAGGAAGGCCTGAAGCCTTTCCCTGTCGAACAACCAAAGCAAGAAAAGTGGTTAAAGTCTTGTTAAATGAAATAATACCATGCTTTGGGATTCTAGTAGCAATGTCTTCTGATAGAGTTTCACATTTTTGTGCACAAGTGGTAGAACAGATAAGTAAGATTCTAAAGATAGATTGGCAACTGCATACTCCTTATAGACCACAGGCAAGTGGACAGGTAGAAAAAATGAACCATTTAATTAAACAATAAATAGCTAAAATTGGATAAGAAGCTAATTTGTCATGGCCTCAATCCCTCCCTTTAGCATTACTTGGAATTAGAGTTAAACCTAGAATAAAAGGAAATTTGAGTCCCTTCAAAATCTTATATGGAAGGCCATAGCAATTTCTATTTAGTGGAGAGGACCTAACGCAGTTAGGATCAGAATATTTATATGCTTATATAACTGAACTTCAGAAACAATTAAATAAAGTACATACATTTGTTTTAGGGACCAGGGCTAGAGGGTTGGATCAACCAATCCACCCCTTTAAGCTCGGGGATTATATATATATAAAGACTTTTTCAGGACAACCCGTGCAGGAAAAAGGGAAGGAAAGTGGATGGGACCACACCAAGTATTACTGACAACACACACCGCCATTAAGATTAAGAAGCAAGCAGCTTGGATCCACAATTCAAGGGTGAAGAAGGCCCCGGCGAGGATATGGACCACCACTCCAATTGGACCAACAAAATTACGGTTTTCCAGATCCTAATGATTGCAGGGGTGCGGTTCTCGGATTTGGGGTGGGCAACTTGGGATGAGAACTTACACCTGACCTTAATACAAACAATTTCTCAAGTAACTAATAAGACGAACTGTTGGGTATGCACCCATCTGCCACAGCATGGGAATAAGGGTGTATCGTTAATTGGGATTCCCTTGCCTGCAAACTTATCTTGGACTAATTTGTGGGAAAACACATCTTGGGGTCGAAAATATTAAGCAGTTTTGGAACTAGAAGTGAGTAGCTTCATGCCGTTAGAATCCTATTATGTGTGTGTACAAAGGTGTAACCCGCCTAAGGGTATAGGAAAACAGCATTGTATAAATACGGATACTACTTATGTGGGAAATCAGACATCTTGTAATTGAACAATTGATATTAGTACGACTAGCGGCTGGGCAAATTCAACCAGCTGGACGGTTCCAGAAGGAAAAGGGTGGTATTGGCTATGCAATGATACAGCCCGTAAGGTCTTGCCTGAGAATTGGAAGGGAACTTGCACTCTTGGAGCGGTAGTCCCCAATATGACAGTACATGATGTAGTGCCTCGAGGTTACTTGAGAAATCATATCCGGAGAATCAGATGAAAAATTAACAATCCATTGGTAGAGAGACACACCCCTTTTCATAGTTTTGTGCGATGGTTTATCCCATGGTTAGGAGTGAGTGAATTGGAAAAGGCAATAGTTAATATTTCTGCAATTATAGAGAAGTTAGAAAACAAAATTCTGGATGCTATAAAGGCTCAACAAGAAGAGATATCTAGTTTATCACAGGTAGTATTCCAAAATCGGATGGCCCTAGACTTGTTACTGGCCACTCAAGGGGGAGTCTGTACAGTAATAAACACAAGTTGTTGTATGTATGTAGATCAGAGTGGAAGGATCTCTACCGACCTGGAAGAAATATGGAAGCAGACCAGGATCCTACATGAGATCAGTAAAGATGATCTTTCATGGAGTTTTAGTGAACTATGGACTAAGTTAACCTCCTGGTTGCCCAATTTCCAATGGTTGAAACAAGTATTCATTGCTCTAATCGTATTAGTAGTGTTAGGAATATTTGTGTGCATGTTGTTTAGATGCCTGCTTTGTTGTGTTACTGTAAATAAAGAAAGTATCTGATGCAAAAGAATTTGCATGGGAAAAGAAAAGGGGGGATTGATTAAGGAGGTATTGGGGAGGCAAGGACAATCCCCAGACAAGGACTGTATATCTCGAAACAAGACACTGGAACTCATGATAAGGAAGCGGCAGGCGGACAGAGAAACGAATGTAAGGACTATAACTCTCGAAACTGGACATTGGAATTCATTATAAAGATACAACAAACGGGAGAATTGGCAACAACCAGCTCTTGCAATTAAGAAACATGCCAATTCAGCAGATTCCTGACCAAAGGTGAAAAGTACACTGTGAGGAAGACTCGGGGTCTTCCTCCCAAAGACCCCTGCCCACGTCCCAAAGACCCCTGCCCACAATTCTTGGAAGGCTCTGCGCAGGCGCAAGGTGCCAAAAGGCTAATTAGCATGAGAAGCGAGGGAAGGCGGGGATAGGTAATGCATATGTATAGGTGCTTGTAGAATATTGATAGATTGATTGTATAAATTCAAGACTGCTTTCTGCTTTGGGTATGCACGATAGGTGGAGAGATCCCCCGTGCATCCAGCGCTGCAATAAAGAATATACCACTTAAAGGAATTTCGGCTTCGATCTTTGAATCAATTTGGCGACCCAGATGGGACAACCTCTCTGCCGGACTGCAGGACCTGCTGGGAACAGGACTCCCTAGGGTACCCCCGGGATTTCCCGGAGGGACTCCTCGACTCACCGGATCACTGCGGAGGCAGACAAGGACCCCATCATTGTAAGTGAGTATATTCTTTATTCTGGTTTGGTTTTCTGGTAGACCGGTCATCTGGAACTGTCTGTAAGTCAGAAGGTGATCTTCTGCGAGGCAGTGTTTGGTATATACTTTGTGGTTATCACTATAAGTACATGTTTGGGGACCTTAAGGAAGGAGCTCGCTTTAAGGTCCATCTGGAATTGTGTTGTCTATTTCGGTTTTCTGACTCATGGAGTATGGTATTTAACTCTGGTTATTGTTACTGCGATTTTGGCTATTTTCCTGGTGGTAATAGTAGGTTCGTGGCATTGTTATAAGAAAGATATCGTTACGGTGTTACACAGTTCGGTTTTCTGACTTATCGCATGTGGAATTTGACTCTGACTATTGTTACTGTGATTTTGGCAATATTGCTGGTAATAGTAGTTTTGTGGCATCGCTACTGAAAGATATTGCGTGCCCGTAGTTTTGTGAGTGATACGTTTTGTGATACGCTTTTGTAAGTAACATGTGTATTCTGAAAGTGTAAACTGGAAACTGGGGGGGCAAACAAGCAGTGAAATTTTAAAGAAAAGTGTGTTAGGATGTGTTTTAAGTCACTGGAAGGATATTGGAGGATCTGCCGGTGGAAGTGTGAACAGGAAAACATTGATAAAATATCGTAATCAGTGGTGGCCGCTTTATAAGCTGGAATGTGGAGAAAAGTGGCCCCTAAATGGAACTTTAAACTATAATATTTTGCTACAGTTAATGTTGTTTTTTGAGAAGCAGAACAGGATGAAATGTTGTATACTGATGTTTCAGCATCTTGGTGGGAAAAGGTAGGGAATTAAGTTGGCCCCTGACTGAACCTTTGATGTTGGCATTAGAGAAGTACAGGCTGGAGAAAGATAAAGGAAGTGTTAAAAGGGTTGTTGAAAGTGTTAAAGGTGTTTGAAGTTGAATGAGCAGGGAAAGAGGATGTAGGAATGTTAATAGTTCTGCCTCTGCCCGAGGCAGAGATCTTAAAATCATGGGTGTTAGCCCTTTAGGGCAAAGGGACCATGATCGGTTGGAGAGAGTTGTCACAGAAACAGAAAATCAGTCAACTCTTAAAACAACCTGAGTTCATGTGCGAGCTCAGATTGCTGATGGGACCGTTCAGGGAACTGTGGACAATTGCATTCCCCTGACCGACCCCCACTAAGACCCGAATCATCCTGAAAATCATGAACGGTTAAGTAAATACTAAAACCTGGATGAATTGGGAATTGAGAATATGCTTCCAACAAGGTCTAAAAGAAAGCCCTATGGAATTTTTGGACCAACTCTGAAATGTAATGAAAATAAATAAATAAATAAATAAATAAAACAAAACGGTTTGGACCTGGCTTTGGAGGACAAATTGACTAGCCTTTTCCTAGGGTAATCAACCCCTGATTTCAACAGGAATAACGGGGACCTGGGGAATCTACCCTAGCGGATCCTCCACTGGTTATAATGAAGCTAGGGGAGGAATGGAAGTGAAATTTCTTATTGCTATGGGGCAACGTATTCAGTTCTAAATCAAGCATTAATGCCTTCACAGAATTATTATGTTAGGGTAAAAGGTGTGTCGTGGTTTAACCCGGCCGGCAGCTAAACACCACGCAGCTGTTCGCTCCCCCTCCCCCTCCCTCTCTGGGACGGGGGAGAGAAATGGAAAGTGAAGCCTGTGAGTTGAGATAAAGACAGTTTAATAAGACAAAATAATAATAATAATAATAATAATAATAATAATAATAATAATAATAATACAATGATGATAATAGTACCACTACTAATAATGTGTACAAACAAGTGATGCACAATGCAATTGCTCACCACCCGCTGACCGATGCCCAGCCTAACCCCGAGCAGTCCGGCCCCCTCCCCCTGGCTAGCCACCCCTATGTATTGTTTAGCCTGACGTCAGATGCTATGGAATACCCCTTTGGCTAGTTTGGGTCACCTGTCCTGGGTCTGTCCCCTCCCAGCTCTTACTGCACCCCCAGCCTGCCTGTTGGCAGGACAGAGCAAGAAGCTGAGATGTCCTTGGCTTGGTATAAGCATTGCTCTGCAACAATTGAAACATCGGGGTGTTATCAGCACTCTTCTCATCCTAAGCCAAAACATAGCATTCTCCCAGCTACTAGGAAGAAAATTAACTCTGTTCTAACTGAAACCAGGACAAGGTGTAACCGAAAAGGCTTATTTTTGGGAACCTTTGAAGTACAAGTTAGGGAAACAATGGGGCATACACAGATTTTTATCTATGCCTAGCTCCTCATGGGCACTCTTAGGTAGAGATTTATTAGAGCAAGTAGGAGCAGAAATTGTCTTTGAAAAAGGGAAAATGGAATTAAGAACAGGAGAAGAACAACGAATAAATGTGTTAAGCTTGGCACTAATACAAACTGACCCTAAAAGTGAAATACCTTTAGAGATCACAGATCAAGTATGTCCAGGAGTTTGGGCTACCGAAGTCCCTGGAAGAGCTAAAAATGTGACCTTAATAATTATTAAATTAAAGCCAGGAGAGAAACCCGTTAAGGTTAAGTAATATCCTTTGAGGACAGAAGATAGGAAAGGAATTAAAGAGATAATTGATCAATTTTTACAGTATGGATTATTGATTGAATGCGAATCAGAATCCAATGCACCCATATTGCCAATTAAAAAGGCAGATGAAAAAGCTATAGGCTAGTTCAGGATTTGAGGGCCATAAATAAAATCACTGAGGATATACATCCAGTAGTGGCAAACCCTTATACTTTGCTGACTAAATTAAAGAATAGTCAAGTCTGGTTTACCGTACTGGATTTAAAAGATGCCTTCTTCTGCCTAGGCTTAGCCACAGAAAGCCAAAACCTATTCGCCTTTGAATGGGAAAATCCCGATTCAGGCAGAAAGACGCAGCTTACGTGGACATTACTACCTCAAGGATTCAAGAATAGCCCCACTAATTTTGGAAACCAATTAGCAAGGGAACTCGAAACATGGATACCTCCGGACACTGAAGGTGCTTTGTTACAATATGTAGATGATCTCTTAATAGCTACCGAGACTAAAGGGAGTTGGATTCAATGGACTATAAGTCGTCTTAATTTTCTGGGTTTAAATGGATATCAAGTCTCTTGACAGAAAGTCCAGCTGGCTCAACAAAGTGTGACCTATCTGGGATTTGACATTTCGGAAGGACAACGAGAACTAGGAACTGAACATAAGGAAGTCATTTGCCGGACTCCAGAACCTCAAATGGTAAAGGAGCTACAAAGCTTTTTAGGAATGACAGGTTGGTGTCGCCTTTGGATTTATAATTATGGACTATTGGTAAAGCCTCTATGTGAATTGATAAAGATTAACCAGTCAAAGTTAGTCTGGACTGGAGAAGCACAAAAAGTCTTTAAACAACTTAAACAAGAATTGATGATTTTGAAATATCAAGCAATATTGGTAGAACAGGACGACGTGGAAATTGTGATAATTCATATTGTGAATCTAGCCTCTTTTCTTAGTGATGCTCCGGCACAAGCTGTGATTCACGATTGTTTAGAAACTCTAGAGACTGTGTATTCCAGCCGACCAGACCTTAAGGAGGAGCTCATGGAAGACGCGGAAGAAACTTGGTTCACGGATGGGAGCAGTTTTGTTACGCAAAGGCAACGTAAAGCTGGATATGCTATAACAACTACTCAGCAGGTAATCGAGTCTAAGCCTTTACCCCCTGGAACATCAGCTCAAAAGGCGGAGATAGTTGCTCTCACGAGAGCATTGGAACTGGCAGCGGGAAAAAGGGTAAATATTTGGACAGATTCTAAATATACATTCGGCGTGGTACATGCTCATGGAGCAATTTGGAAAGAACATGGATTGCTGACCGCTCAGTGAAAACACAAAGTATGCTGAAGAAATTTTAAAATTGTTAGAGGCTGTAAAACAACCAGAAAAGGTAGCTATCATGCATTGTCAGGGACACCAAAAGGGGAACACCGATTTTGAAATTGGAAAATCGATTGGCAGAGGCTAAGCAGGCAGCTGAAATAACTGAGGTGAAGGCATTGTCTTTGATACCAGACGGTAAAATCCAAACTATATCCAAATTATACAAAAGAAGACTTAAAATTAATTGAAGATTTGAAAGGTAAAATGAAACCAGATGGATGAGTATATTTAAAAGATAACCCCATAGTAATACCCTCTAGTTTGACATGGCCCATAGTTCTTACAGAACACAATAAAACGCATTGGGGAGCTGGCACACTGCATAAGAGCCTGAGTCAGACATTAGTGGGACGATATGATAAAACAAGTAACTCAACAATGTAGCATTTGCTTACACAATACCAAGGATAGAATAAAATTTGGAATAATCGGTAAAGGAAATTATTCGGGGCAACAGTGGCAAATTGATTTTTCAGAACTCCCTAGAAAAGGGGGGTATCATTATTTACTGGTTCTGACTGACACGTTTTCAGGAAGGCCTGAAGCCTTTCCCTGTCGAACAAACAAAGCAAGAAAAGTGGTTAAAGTCTTGTTAAATGAAATAATACCATGCTTTGGGATTCTAGTAGCAATGTCTTCTGATAGAGTTTCACATTTTTGTGCACAAGTGGTAGAACAGATAAGTAAGATTCTAAAGATAGATTGGCAACTGCATACTCCTTATAGACCACAGGCAAGTGGACAGGTAGAAAAAATGAACCATTTAATTAAACAATAAATAGCTAAAATTGGATAAGAAGCTAATTTGTCATGGCCTCAATCCCTCCCTTTAGCATTACTTGGAATTAGAGTTAAACCTAGAATAAAAGGAAATTTGAGTCCCTTCAAAATCTTATATGGAAGGCCATAGCAATTTCTATTTAGTGGAGAGGACCTAACGCAGTTAGGATCAGAATATTTATATGCTTATATAACTGAACTTCAGAAACAATTAAATAAAGTACATACATTTGTTTTAGGGACCAGGGCTAGAGGGTTGGATCAACCAATCCACCCCTTTAAGCTCGGGGATTATATATATATAAAGACTTTTTCAGGACAACCCGTGCAGGAAAAAGGGAAGGAAAGTGGATGGGACCACACCAAGTATTACTGACAACACACACCGCCATTAAGATTAAGAAGCAAGCAGCTTGGATCCACAATTCAAGGGTGAAGAAGGCCCCGGCGAGGATATGGACCACCACTCCAATTGGACCAACAAAATTACGGTTTTCCAGATCCTAATGATTGCAGGGGTGCGGTTCTCGGATTTGGGGTGGGCAACTTGGGATGAGAACTTACACCTGACCTTAATACAAACAATTTCTCAAGTAACTAATAAGACGAACTGTTGGGTATGCACCCATCTGCCACAGCATGGGAATAAGGGTGTATCGTTAATTGGGATTCCCTTGCCTGCAAACTTATCTTGGACTAATTTGTGGGAAAACACATCTTGGGGTCGAAAATATTAAGCAGTTTTGGAACTAGAAGTGAGTAGCTTCATGCCGTTAGAATCCTATTATGTGTGTGTACAAAGGTGTAACCCGCCTAAGGGTATAGGAAAACAGCATTGTATAAATACGGATACTACTTATGTGGGAAATCAGACATCTTGTAATTGAACAATTGATATTAGTACGACTAGCGGCTGGGCAAATTCAACCAGCTGGACGGTTCCAGAAGGAAAAGGGTGGTATTGGCTATGCAATGATACAGCCCGTAAGGTCTTGCCTGAGAATTGGAAGGGAACTTGCACTCTTGGAGCGGTAGTCCCCAATATGACAGTACATGATGTAGTGCCTCGAGGTTACTTGAGAAATCATATCCGGAGAATCAGATGAAAAATTAACAATCCATTGGTAGAGAGACACACCCCTTTTCATAGTTTTGTGCGATGGTTTATCCCATGGTTAGGAGTGAGTGAATTGGAAAAGGCAATAGTTAATATTTCTGCAATTATAGAGAAGTTAGAAAACAAAATTCTGGATGCTATAAAGGCTCAACAAGAAGAGATATCTAGTTTATCACAGGTAGTATTCCAAAATCGGATGGCCCTAGACTTGTTACTGGCCACTCAAGGGGGAGTCTGTACAGTAATAAACACAAGTTGTTGTATGTATGTAGATCAGAGTGGAAGGATCTCTACCGACCTGGAAGAAATATGGAAGCAGACCAGGATCCTACATGAGATCAGTAAAGATGATCTTTCATGGAGTTTTAGTGAACTATGGACTAAGTTAACCTCCTGGTTGCCCAATTTCCAATGGTTGAAACAAGTATTCATTGCTCTAATCGTATTAGTAGTGTTAGGAATATTTGTGTGCATGTTGTTTAGATGCCTGCTTTGTTGTGTTACTGTAAATAAAGAAAGTATCTGATGCAAAAGAATTTGCATGGGAAAAGAAAAGGGGGGATTGATTAAGGAGGTATTGGGGAGGCAAGGACAATCCCCAGACAAGGACTGTATATCTCGAAACAAGACACTGGAACTCATGATAAGGAAGCGGCAGGCGGACAGAGAAACGAATGTAAGGACTATAACTCTCGAAACTGGACATTGGAATTCATTATAAAGATACAACAAACGGGAGAATTGGCAACAACCAGCTCTTGCAATTAAGAAACATGCCAATTCAGCAGATTCCTGACCAAAGGTGAAAAGTACACTGTGAGGAAGACTCGGGGTCTTCCTCCCAAAGACCCCTGCCCACGTCCCAAAGACCCCTGCCCACAATTCTTGGAAGGCTCTGCGCAGGCGCAAGGTGCCAAAAGGCTAATTAGCATGAGAAGCGAGGGAAGGCGGGGATAGGTAATGCATATGTATAGGTGCTTGTAGAATATTGATAGATTGATTGTATAAATTCAAGACTGCTTTCTGCTTTGGGTATGCACGATAGGTGGAGAGATCCCCCGTGCATCCAGCGCTGCAATAAAGAATATACCACTTAAAGGAATTTCGGCTTCGATCTTTGAATCAATTTGGCGACCCAGATGGGACAACCTCTCTGCCGGACTGCAGGACCTGCTGGGAACAGGACTCCCTAGGGTACCCCCGGGATTTCCCGGAGGGACTCCTCGACTCACCGGATCACTGCGGAGGCAGACAAGGACCCCATCATTGTAAGTGAGTATATTCTTTATTCTGGTTTGGTTTTCTGGTAGACCGGTCATCTGGAACTGTCTGTAAGTCAGAAGGTGATCTTCTGCGAGGCAGTGTTTGGTATATACTTTGTGGTTATCACTATAAGTACATGTTTGGGGACCTTAAGGAAGGAGCTCGCTTTAAGGTCCATCTGGAATTGTGTTGTCTATTTCGGTTTTCTGACTCATGGAGTATGGTATTTAACTCTGGTTATTGTTACTGCGATTTTGGCTATTTTCCTGGTGGTAATAGTAGGTTCGTGGCATTGTTATAAGAAAGATATCGTTACGGTGTTACACAGTTCGGTTTTCTGACTTATCGCATGTGGAATTTGACTCTGACTATTGTTACTGTGATTTTGGCAATATTGCTGGTAATAGTAGTTTTGTGGCATCGCTACTGAAAGATATTGCGTGCCCGTAGTTTTGTGAGTGATACGTTTTGTGATACGCTTTTGTAAGTAACATGTGTATTCTGAAAGTGTAAACTGGAAACTGGGGGGGCAAACAAGCAGTGAAATTTTAAAGAAAAGTGTGTTAGGATGTGTTTTAAGTCACTGGAAGGATATTGGAGGATCTGCCGGTGGAAGTGTGAACAGGAAAACATTGATAAAATATCGTAATCAGTGGTGGCCGCTTTATAAGCTGGAATGTGGAGAAAAGTGGCCCCTAAATGGAACTTTAAACTATAATATTTTGCTACAGTTAATGTTGTTTTTTGAGAAGCAGAACAGGATGAAATGTTGTATACTGATGTTTCAGCATCTTGGTGGGAAAAGGTAGGGAATTAAGTTGGCCCCTGACTGAACCTTTGATGTTGGCATTAGAGAAGTACAGGCTGGAGAAAGATAAAGGAAGTGTTAAAAGGGTTGTTGAAAGTGTTAAAGGTGTTTGAAGTTGAATGAGCAGGGAAAGAGGATGTAGGAATGTTAATAGTTCTGCCTCTGCCCGAGGCAGAGATCTTAAAATCATGGGTGTTAGCCCTTTAGGGCAAAGGGACCATGATCGGTTGGAGAGAGTTGTCACAGAAACAGAAAATCAGTCAACTCTTAAAACAACCTGAGTTCATGTGCGAGCTCAGATTGCTGATGGGACCGTTCAGGGAACTGTGGACAATTGCATTCCCCTGACCGACCCCCACTAAGACCCGAATCATCCTGAAAATCATGAACGGTTAAGTAAATACTAAAACCTGGATGAATTGGGAATTGAGAATATGCTTCCAACAAGGTCTAAAAGAAAGCCCTATGGAATTTTTGGACCAACTCTGAAATGTAATGAAAATAAATAAATAAATAAATAAATAAAACAAAACGGTTTGGACCTGGCTTTGGAGGACAAATTGACTAGCCTTTTCCTAGGGTAATCAACCCCTGATTTCAACAGGAATAACGGGGACCTGGGGAATCTACCCTAGCGGATCCTCCACTGGTTATAATGAAGCTAGGGGAGGAATGGAAGTGAAATTTCTTATTGCTATGGGGCAACGTATTCAGTTCTAAATCAAGCATTAATGCCTTCACAGAATTATTATGTTAGGGTAAAAGGTGTGTCGTGGTTTAACCCGGCCGGCAGCTAAACACCACGCAGCTGTTCGCTCCCCCTCCCCCTCCCTCTCTGGGACGGGGGAGAGAAATGGAAAGTGAAGCCTGTGAGTTGAGATAAAGACAGTTTAATAAGACAAAATAATAATAATAATAATAATAATAATAATAATAATAATAATAATAATACAATGATGATAATAGTACCACTACTAATAATGTGTACAAACAAGTGATGCACAATGCAATTGCTCACCACCCGCTGACCGATGCCCAGCCTAACCCCGAGCAGTCCGGCCCCCTCCCCCTGGCTAGCCACCCCTATGTATTGTTTAGCCTGACGTCAGATGCTATGGAATACCCCTTTGGCTAGTTTGGGTCACCTGTCCTGGGTCTGTCCCCTCCCAGCTCTTACTGCACCCCCAGCCTGCCTGTTGGCAGGACAGAGCAAGAAGCTGAGATGTCCTTGGCTTGGTATAAGCATTGCTCTGCAACAATTGAAACATCGGGGTGTTATCAGCACTCTTCTCATCCTAAGCCAAAACATAGCATTCTCCCAGCTACTAGGAAGAAAATTAACTCTGTTCTAACTGAAACCAGGACAAGGTGTAACCGAAAAGGCTTATTTTTGGGAACCTTTGAAGTACAAGTTAGGGAAACAATGGGGCATACACAGATTTTTATCTATGCCTAGCTCCTCATGGGCACTCTTAGGTAGAGATTTATTAGAGCAAGTAGGAGCAGAAATTGTCTTTGAAAAAGGGAAAATGGAATTAAGAACAGGAGAAGAACAACGAATAAATGTGTTAAGCTTGGCACTAATACAAACTGACCCTAAAAGTGAAATACCTTTAGAGATCACAGATCAAGTATGTCCAGGAGTTTGGGCTACCGAAGTCCCTGGAAGAGCTAAAAATGTGACCTTAATAATTATTAAATTAAAGCCAGGAGAGAAACCCGTTAAGGTTAAGTAATATCCTTTGAGGACAGAAGATAGGAAAGGAATTAAAGAGATAATTGATCAATTTTTACAGTATGGATTATTGATTGAATGCGAATCAGAATCCAATGCACCCATATTGCCAATTAAAAAGGCAGATGAAAAAGCTATAGGCTAGTTCAGGATTTGAGGGCCATAAATAAAATCACTGAGGATATACATCCAGTAGTGGCAAACCCTTATACTTTGCTGACTAAATTAAAGAATAGTCAAGTCTGGTTTACCGTACTGGATTTAAAAGATGCCTTCTTCTGCCTAGGCTTAGCCACAGAAAGCCAAAACCTATTCGCCTTTGAATGGGAAAATCCCGATTCAGGCAGAAAGACGCAGCTTACGTGGACATTACTACCTCAAGGATTCAAGAATAGCCCCACTAATTTTGGAAACCAATTAGCAAGGGAACTCGAAACATGGATACCTCCGGACACTGAAGGTGCTTTGTTACAATATGTAGATGATCTCTTAATAGCTACCGAGACTAAAGGGAGTTGGATTCAATGGACTATAAGTCGTCTTAATTTTCTGGGTTTAAATGGATATCAAGTCTCTTGACAGAAAGTCCAGCTGGCTCAACAAAGTGTGACCTATCTGGGATTTGACATTTCGGAAGGACAACGAGAACTAGGAACTGAACATAAGGAAGTCATTTGCCGGACTCCAGAACCTCAAATGGTAAAGGAGCTACAAAGCTTTTTAGGAATGACAGGTTGGTGTCGCCTTTGGATTTATAATTATGGACTATTGGTAAAGCCTCTATGTGAATTGATAAAGATTAACCAGTCAAAGTTAGTCTGGACTGGAGAAGCACAAAAAGTCTTTAAACAACTTAAACAAGAATTGATGATTTTGAAATATCAAGCAATATTGGTAGAACAGGACGACGTGGAAATTGTGATAATTCATATTGTGAATCTAGCCTCTTTTCTTAGTGATGCTCCGGCACAAGCTGTGATTCACGATTGTTTAGAAACTCTAGAGACTGTGTATTCCAGCCGACCAGACCTTAAGGAGGAGCTCATGGAAGACGCGGAAGAAACTTGGTTCACGGATGGGAGCAGTTT
>NW_028137149.1:0-25686 GCF_965140915.1 Aythya marila | reverse complement strand
GATCAGAAGAAAAAAAAAAAACAAAACTATGCATTTCCCTCCCAAATCACCCTAAACTCACCTGATCTTCTTCAAAACCCACAATCCACTCCCATTTAGCTTAACGACCAACGAGAACCCAACAAAACCCAACGGAGACCCCAAAAACGTCAAAAACACCCCAAAAAAGAACTGGTTCAACCCCAACAACGAAAGAAAACCCCAAAAGCCATAGATCCACACCAAAAATCACCCTAAACCAACCTGAAGTTCTCCAAAACCCACAATTTACACTTTTCCACATTGATGACCATGGAAAACCCAACGGAACCCAACGGAGACCACAAAACACGTCAAAAAAAAAAAAAAAAAAAAGAAAGGGATCACCCCCAAAATTGGAAGAAAATCCTTCAAAATCATAGATCCACCCCAAAACCACCCTAAACCTACCTGATGATCTCCAAAACCCACAATTTACAATTTTCCAACATGATGACCATGGAAAACCCAACGAAACCCAACGGAGACCACAAAAGAAGTCAAAAACACCCAAAACAAGAACGGGATAAACCCTAAAAACGAAAGAAAACCCCAAAAGCCATAGATCCACACCAAAAATCCCCCTAAACCAACCTGAAGTTCTCCAAAACCCACAATTTACACTTTTCCACATTGATGACCATGGAAAACCCAACAAAACCCAACGGAGACCACAAAACACGTCAAAAAAAAAAAAAAAAAAAAAAAGAAAAAAAAAAAGAAAGGGATCACCCCCAAAATTGGAAGAAAATCCTTCAAATCATAGATCCACCCCAAAACCACCCTAAACCTACCTGATGATCTCCAAAACGCACAATTTACAATTTTCCAACATGATGACCATGGAAAACCCAACGAAACCCAACGGAGACCACAAAAGAAGTCAAAAACACCCAAAACAAGAACGGGATAAACCCTAAAAATGAAAGAAAACCCCAAAAGCCATAGATCCACACCAAAAGTCCCCCTAAACCTACCTGATGTTCTCCAAAAACCCACAATTTACACTTTTTCACCAGGATGACCAACATGAACCAAACGAAAACCCAAAACGAGACACCAAAACACGTCAAGAACACCCCAAAAATAAAGGGATCACCCATAAACTGGAAGAAAATCCCCAAAAAGCACGGATCCAATCCCAAAACCACCCTAAACCTACCTGATGTTCTCCAAAACCCACAATTTACCATTTTCCACCACGATGACCAACGAGTACACAACAAAAACCAACGGAGACCCCCAAACACCTCAAAAATTTCCCAAAAAGAACGGGACCACCCCAAGAAACAGAAGAAAACACCAAAAAACATGACTCTGCCCCAAAAGTCCCCCTAAACCTACCTGATGTTCTCCAAAAGCCACAATTTACACTTTTTCACCATGATGACCAACAAGAACCCAACTAAAACCCAACGGAGACCCCAAAACACGTCATAAACACCCCAAAAAAGAACAGGATCACCCAAAAAAAAAACAGAAGAAAAGACCAAATACCATGAATCCACCCCAAAATTCCCCTAAACCTACCTGAAGTTCTCCCAAAACACACAATTTACAATTTTCCACCACCATGACCACGGAAAACCCAAGGAATACCAACGGAGACCCCAAAACACGTCAAAAACACCCCAAAAAAGAACGGGATCACCCCCAAAAACAAAAGAAAATCCCCCAAAACCATAGATCCAATCCCAAAACCAACCTAAACCTACCTGATGTTCTCCAAAACCAACAATTTACCCTTTTCCACCATGATGACCACGGAAAACGCAACGAAACCCAATGGAGACCCCAAAACACGTCAAAAACACCCCCAAAATGAATTGGATCACCCCCCCCCCCCAAAAAAAAAAAAAAAAAAACAGAAGAAAACCCCATATATCATGAATCCACCCCAAAAGTCCCCCTAAACCTACCTGATGTTCTCCAAAACCCACAATTTACACTTTTCCACCATGATGACAACGGAAAACCCAACGAAACCCAACGAAGAACCCAAAACACGTCAGAAACACCCCAAAAATGAATTCGATCACCCCAAAACTGGAACAAAATCCCCCAAAACCATAGATCCACCCCAAAAACACCCTAAATCTACCTGATGTTCTCCAAAACCCACAATTTACACTTTTCCGCCATGATGACCACGGAAAACCCAACGAAACCCAACGGAGACCACAAAACACGTCAAAAACATGCCGAAAACCAACTGGATCACTAGAAAAAACAGAAGAAAACCCTAAAACCATGAATCTGCCCCAAAAGTCCTCATAAACCTACCTGATGTTCTCCAAAACCCACAATTTACACTTTTCCACCATGATGACCACGGAAAACCCAATGAAACCCAACGGAGAACCCAAAACACGTCCAAAACACCCCAAACAAGAACAGGATCACCCCCAAAACCAAAGAAAACCCCAAAAAGCACGGATCCAATCCCAAAACCACTCTAAACGTACCTGATGTTCTCCAAATCCAAATGTCCACTCCCAACCACCATAAAACCCATTAGGAACTCAACGAAACCCAACGGAAACCCCAAAACACCTCAAAAACACCCCAAAAAATAACTGAATCAGAAGAAAAAACACCAAAAACTATGAATTTCCCCGCAAAACCACCCTAAACTCACCTGATCTTCTTCAAAACCCACAATCCACTCCCATTTCCCTTAACGACCAACGAGAATCCAACTAAAACCCAACGGAGACCCCAAAACAAGTCAAAAACACCCCAAAACAAGAACAGGATAACCCCTAAAAAAGAAAGAAAACCCCAAAAAAACATAGATCCCCCCAAAACCACACTAAACCTACCTGATGTTCTCCAAATCCCAAAGTCCACTCCCAACAAACTTAAAACACATTAGGAAATCAACAAAACGCAACGGAAACCCCAAAACACGTCAAAACACCAAAAAAAAAAAAAAAAGCGGGATCACCCCCAAAACCGAAAGAAAACCCTAAAAGCCGTTGATCCACCCCAAAAGTCCCCCTAAACCTACCTGATGTTCTCCAATACCCACAATTTACCCGTTTTCACCATGATGAACAACAAGAACCCAACAAAAACCAACGGAGACCCCAAAACACGTCAAAAACACCCCAAAAAATAACTGAATCAGAAGAAAAAAACACCAAAAACTATGAATTTCCCCGCAAAACCACCCTAAACTCACCTGATCTTCTTCAAAACCCACAATCCACTCCCATTTCCCTTAAGGACCAACGAGAATCCAACTAAAACCCAACGGAGACCCCAAAACAAGTCAAAAACACCCCAAACAAGAACAGGATAACCCCTAAAAAAGAAAGAAAACCCCAAAAAAACATAGATCCACCCCAAAACCACACTAAACCTACCTGATGTTCTCCAAAACACGCAAGTTAAACTTTTCCAACATGATGAAAAACAAGAAACCCAACAAAACCCAACAGAGACCCCAAAACATGTCAAAAACACCCCAAAAAAGAACGGGATCACCCCCAAAACTGGAAGAAAATTCCCCCCCAAAAAATTTACAATTTTCACCATGATGACCAACATGAATCAAACGGAAACCCAAAACGAGACACCAAAACACGTCAAAAACACCCCAAAAAAGAAAGGGATCACCCCTAAACTGGAAGAAAATCCCCAAAAAGCTCAGATCCAATCCCAAAACCAGCCTAAACCTACCTGATGTTCTCCAAAACCCACAAATTTACCCTTTTCACCATGATGACCATGGAAAACCCAACGAAACCCAATGGAGACAAAAAACATGTCAAAAAAAAAAAAAAAAAAAAAAAAAAAAGAACAGGATCTCCCCCCAAAACAGAAGAAAAACCCAAATGCCATAGATCCACCCCAAAAGTCCCCCTAAGCCTACCTGATGTTCTCCAAAACCCACAATTTACCCTTTTTCACAATGATGACCAACGAGAACCCAACAAAACCCAACGGACAACCCCAAAACACGTCAAAAACACCCCAAAAAAGAACAGGATCACCCCAAAAAACAGAAGAAAACCCCAAATACCATGAATCCACCCCAAAAGTCCCCCTAAACCTACCTGAAGTTCTCCAAAACCCACAATTTACCCTTTTCCACCAAGATGCCAACAGAAAACCCAACAAAACCCAACAGAGACATCAAAACATGTCAAAAACACCCCAAAAAAGAACGGGATAACCCCCAAAACTGGAAGAAAATCCCCAAAAACCATCGATCCAATCCCAAAACCACCCTAAACCTACCTGATCTTCTCCAAATCCCAAAGTCCACTCCCAACCACCATAAAACCCATTAGGAACTCAACAAAACGCAACGGAAACCCCAAAACACGTCAAAAACACCCCAAAAAAGAACGGGATCAGAAGAAAAAAAAAAACAAAACTATGCATTTCCCTCCCAAATCACCCTAAACTCACCTGATCTTCTTCAAAACCCACAATCCACTCCCATTTAGCTTAACGACCAACGAGAACCCTACAAAACCCAACGGAGACCCCAAAAACGTCAAAAACACCCCAAAAAAGAACTGGTTCAACCCCAACAACGAAAGAAAACCCCAAAATCATAGATCCACCCCAAAACCACCCTAAACCTACCTGATGATCTCCAAAACCCACAATTTACAATTTTCCAACATGATGACCATGGAAAACCCAACGAAACCCAACGGAGACCCCAAAAGAAGTCAAAAACACCCAAAACAAGAACGGGATAAACCCTAAAAATGAAAGAAAACCCCAAAAGCCATAGATCCACACCAAAAGTCCCCCTAAACCTACCTGATGTTCTCCAAAACCCACAATTTACACTTTTTCACCAGGATGACCAACATGAACCAAACGAAAACCCAAAACGAGACACCAAAACACGTCAAGAACACCCCAAAAATAAAGGGATCACCCATAAACTGGAAGAAAATCCCCAAAAAGCACGGATCCAATCCCAAAACCACCCTAAACCTACCTGATGTTCTCCAAAACCCACAATTTACCATTTTCCACCACGATGACCAACGAGTACACAACAAAACCCAACGGAGACCCCAAACACCTCAAAAATTTCCCAAAAAAGAACGGGACCACCCCAAGAAACAGAAGAAAACACCAAAAAACATGACTCTGCCCCAAAAGTCCCCCTAAACCTACCTGATGTTCTCCAAAAGCCACAATTTACACTTTTTCACCATGATGACCAACAAGAACCCAACTAAAACCCAACGGAGACCCCAAAACACGTCATAAACACCCCAAAAAAGAACAGGATCACCCAAAAAAAAAACAGAAGAAAAGACCAAATACCATGAATCCACCCCAAAATTCCCCTAAACCTACCTGAAGTTCTCCAAAACACACAATTTACAATTTTCCACCACCATGACCACGGAAAACCCAAGGAATACCAACGGAGACCCCAAAACACGTCAAAAACACCCCAAAAAAGAACGGGATCACCCCCAAAAACAAAAGAAATTCCCCCAAAACCATTGATCCAATCCCAAAACCAACCTAAACCTACCTGATGTTCTCCAAAACCAACAATTTACCCTTTTCCACCATGATGACCACGGAAAACGCAACGAAACCCAATGGAGACCCCAAAACACGTCAAAAACACCCCCAAAATGAATTGGATCACCCCCCCCCCCCAAAAAAAAAAAAAAAAACAGAAGAAAACCCCATATATCATGAATCCACCCCAAAAGTCCCCCTAAACCTACCTGATGTTCTCCAAAACCCACAATTTACACTTTTCCACCATGATGACAACGGAAAACCCAACGAAACCCAACGAAGAACCCAAAACACGTCAGAAACACCCCAAAAATGAATTCGATCACCCCAAAACTGGAACAAAATCCCCCAAAACCATAGATCCACCCCAAAAACACCCTAAATCTACCTGATGTTCTCCAAAACCCACAATTTACACTTTTCCGCCATGATGACCACGGAAAACCCAACGAAACCCAACGGAGACCACAAAACACGTCAAAAACACGCCGAAAACCAACTGGATCACTAGAAAAAACAGAAGAAAACCCTAAAACCATGAATCTGCCCCAAAAGTCCTCATAAACCTACCTGATGTTCTCCAAAACCCACAATTTACACTTTTCCACCATGATGACCACGGAAAACCCAATGAAACCCAACGGAGAACCCAAAACACGTCCAAAACACCCCAAACAAGAACAGGATCACCCCCAAAACCAAAGAAAACCCCAAAAAGCACGGATCCAATCCCAAAACCACTCTAAACGTACCTGATGTTCTCCAAATCCAAATGTCCACTCCCAACCACCATAAAACCCATTAGGAACTCAACGAAACCCAACGGAAACCCCAAAACACGTCAAAAACACCCCAAAAAATAACTGAATCAGAAGAAAAAACACCAAAAACTATGAATTTCCCCGCAAAACCACCCTAAACTCACCTGATCTTCTTCAAAACCCACAATCCACTCCCATTTCCCTTAACGACCAACGAGAATCCAACTAAAACCCAACGGAGACCCCAAAACAAGTCAAAAACACCCCAAACAAGAACAGGATAACCCCTAAAAAAGAAAGAAAACCCCAAAAAAACATAGATCCACCCCAAAACCACACTAAACCTACCTGATGTTCTCCAAATCCCAAAGTCCACTCCCAACAAACTTAAAACACATTAGGAAATCAACAAAACGCAACGGAAACCCCAAAACACGTCAAAAACACCACAAAAAAAAAAAAAGCGGGATCACCCCCAAAACCGAAAGAAAACCCTAAAAGCCGTTGATCCACCCCAAAAGTCCCCCTAAACCTACCTGATGTTCTCCAATACCCACAATTTACCCGTTTTCACCATGATGAACAACAAGAACCCAACAAAAACCAACGGAGACCCCAAAACACGTCAAAAACACCCCAAAAAATAACTGAATCAGAAGAAAAAACACCAAAAACTATGAATTTCCCCGCAAAACCACCCTAAACTCACCTGATCTTCTTCAAAACCCACAATCCACTCCCATTTCCCTTAAGGACCAACGAGAATCCAACTAAAACCCAACGGAGACCCCAAAACAAGTCAAAAACACCCCAAACAAGAACAGGATAACCCCTAAAAAAGAAAGAAAACCCCAAAAAAACATAGATCCACCCCAAAACCACACTAAACCTACCTGATGTTCTCCAAAACACGCAAGTTAAACTTTTCCAACATGATGAAAAACAAGAACCCAACAAAACCCAACAGAGACCCCAAAACATGTCAAAAACACCCCAAAAAAGAACGGGATCACCCCCAAAACTGGAAGAAAATTCCCCCCCAAAAAATTTACAATTTTCACCATGATGACCAACATGAATCAAACGGAAACCCAAAACGAGACACCAAAACACGTCAAAAACACCCCAAAAAAGAAAGGGATCACCCCTAAACTGGAAGAAAATCCCCAAAAAGCTCAGATCCAATCCCAAAACCAGCCTAAACCTACCTGATGTTCTCCAAAACCCACAAATTTACCCTTTTCCACCATGATGACCATGGAAAACCCAACGAAACCCAATGGAGACAAAAAACATGTCAAAAAAAAAAAAAAAAAAAAAAAAAAAAGAACAGGATCTCCCCCCAAAACAGAAGAAAAACCCAAATGCCATAGATCCACCCCAAAAGTCCCCCTAAGCCTACCTGATGTTCTCCAAAACCCACAATTTACCCTTTTTCACAATGATGACCAACGAGAACCCAACAAAACCCAACGGACAACCCCAAAACACGTCAAAAACACCCCAAAAAAGAACAGGATCACCCCAAAAAACAGAAGAAAACCCCAAATACCATGAATCCACCCCAAAAGTCCCCCTAAACCTACCTGAAGTTCTCCAAAACCCACAATTTACCCTTTTCCACCAAGATGCCAACAGAAAACCCAACAAAACCCAACAGAGACATCAAAACATGTCCAAAACACCCCAAAAAAGAACGGGATAACCCCCAAAACTGGAAGAAAATCCCCAAAAACCATGGATCCAATCCCAAAACCACCCTAAACCTACCTGATCTTCTCCAAATCCCAAAGTCCACTCCCAACCACCATAAAACCCATTAGGAACTCAACAAAACGCAACAGAAACCCCAAAACACCTCAAAAACACCCCAAAAGCAAACCGGATCAGAAGAAAATACGTGATTTAACCCCAAGAAAACCCTTAAACCTACCTGATCTTCTCCAAATCCCAAAATCCACTCCCACCCACCATAAAACCCATTAGGAACTCAACAAAACGCAACGGAAACCCCAAAACACGTCAAAAACACCCCAAAAAAGAACGGGATCAGAAGAAAAAAAAAAACAAAACTATGCATTTCCCTCCCAAATCACCCTAAACTCACCTGATCTTCTTCAAAACCCACAATCCACTCCCATTTAGCTTAACGACCAACGAGAACCCTACAAAACCCAACGGAGACCCCAAAAACGTCAAAAACACCCCAAAAAAGAACTGGTTCAACCCCAACAACGAAAGAAAACCCCAAAAGCCATAGATCCACACCAAAAATCCCCCTAAACCAACCTGATGTTCTCCAAAACCCACAATTTACACTTTTCCACATTGATGACCATGGAAAACCCAACGAAACCCAACGGAGACCCCAAAAGAAGTCAAAAACACCCAAAACAAGAACGGGATAAACCCTAAAAATGAAAGAAAACCCCAAAAGCCATAGATCCACACCAAAAGTCCCCCTAAACCTACCTGATGTTCTCCAAAACCCACAATTTACACTTTTTCACCAGGATGACCAACATGAACCAAACGAAAACCCAAAACGAGACACCAAAACACGTCAAGAACACCCCAAAAATAAAGGGATCACCCATAAACTGGAAGAAAATCCCCAAAAAGCACGGATCCAATCCCAAAACCACCCTAAACCTACCTGATGTTCTCCAAAACCCACAATTTACCATTTTCCACCACGATGACCAACGAGTACACAACTAAACCCAACGGAGACCCCCAAACACCTCAAAAATTTCCCAAAAAAGAACGGGACCACCCCAAGAAACAGAAGAAAACACCAAAAAACATGACTCTGCCCCAAAAGTCCCCCTAAACCTACCTGATGTTCTCCAAAAGCCACAATTTACACTTTTTCACCATGATGACCAACAAGAACCCAACTAAAACCCAACGGAGACCCCAAAACACGTCATAAACACCCCAAAAAAGAACAGGATCACCCAAAAAAAAAACAGAAGAAAAGACCAAATACCATGAATCCACCCCAAAATTCCCCTAAACCTACCTGAAGTTCTCCAAAACACACAATTTACAATTTTCCACCACCATGACCACGGAAAACCCAAGGAATACCAACGGAGACCCCAAAACACGTCAAAAACACCCCAAAAAAGAACGGGATCACCCCCAAAAACAAAAGAAAATCCCCCAAAACCATTGATCCAATCCCAAAACCAACCTAAACCTACCTGATGTTCTCCAAAACCAACAATTTACCCTTTTCCACCATGATGACCACGGAAAACGCAACGAAACCCAATGGAGACCCCAAAACACGTCAAAAACACCCCCAAAATGAATTGGATCACCCCCCCCCCAAAAAAAAAAAAACAGAAGAAAACCCCATATATCATGAATCCACCCCAAAAGTCCCCCTAAACCTACCTGATGTTCTCCAAAACCCACAATTTACACTTTTCCACCATGATGACAACGGAAAACCCAACGAAACCCAACGAAGAACCCAAAACACGTCAGAAACACCCCAAAAATGAATTCGATCACCCCAAAACTGGAACAAAATCCCCCAAAACCATAGATCCACCCCAAAAACACCCTAAATCTACCTGATGTTCTCCAAAACCCACAATTTACACTTTTCCACCATGATGACCACGGAAAACCCAACGAAACCCAACGGAGAACCCAAAACACGTCCAAAACACCCCAAACAAGAACAGGATCACCCCCAAAACCAAAGAAAACCCCAAAAAGCACGGATCCAATCCCAAAACCACTCTAAACGTACCTGATGTTCTCCAAATCCAAATGTCCACTCCCAACCACCATAAAACCCATTAGGAACTCAACGAAACCCAACGGAAACCCCAAAAACACCCCAAAAAATAACTGAATCAGAAGAAAAAACACCAAAAACTATGAATTTCCCCGCAAAACCACCCTAAACTCACCTGATCTTCTTCAAAACCCACAATCCACTCCCATTTCCCTTAACGACCAACGAGAATCCAACTAAAACCCAACGGAGACCCCAAAACAAGTCAAAAACACCCCAAACAAGAACAGGATAACCCCTAAAAAAGAAAGAAAACCCCAAAAAAACATAGATCCACCCCAAAACCACACTAAACCTACCTGATGTTCTCCAAATCCCAAAGTCCACTCCCAACAAACTTAAAACACATTAGGAAATCAACAAAACGCAACGGAAACCCCAAAACACGTCAAAAACACCAAAAAAAAAAAAAAAAGCGGGATCACCCCCAAAACCGAAAGAAAACCCTAAAAGCCGTTGATCCACCCCAAAAGTCCCCCTAAACCTACCTGATGTTCTCCAATACCCACAATTTACCCGTTTTCACCATGATGAACAACAAGAACCCAACAAAAACCAACGGAGACCCCAAAACACGTCAAAAACACCCCAAAAAATAACTGAATCAGAAGAAAAAACACCAAAAACTATGAATTTCCCCGCAAAACCACCCTAAACTCACCTGATCTTCTTCAAAACCCACAATCCACTCCCATTTCCCTTAAGGACCAACGAGAATCCAACTAAAACCCAACGGAGACCCCAAAACAAGTCAAAAACACCCCAAACAAGAACAGGATAACCCCTAAAAAAGAAAGAAAACCCCAAAAAAACATAGATCCACCCCAAAACCACACTAAACCTACCTGATGTTCTCCAAAACACGCAAGTTAAACTTTTCCAACATGATGAAAAACAAGAACCCAACAAAACCCAACAGAGACCCCAAAACATGTCAAAAACACCCCAAAAAAGAACGGGATCACCCCCAAAACTGGAAGAAAATTCCCCCCCAAAAAATTTACAATTTTCACCATGATGACCAACATGAACCAAACGAAAACCCAAAACGAGACACCAAAACACGTCAAAAACACCCCAAAAAAGAAAGGGATCACCCCTAAACTGGAAGAAAATACCCAAAAAGCTCAGATCCAATCCCAAAACCAGCCTAAACCTACCTGATGTTCTCCAAAACCCACAAATTTACCCTTTTCCACCATGATGACCATGGAAAACCCAACGAAACCCAATGGAGACAAAAAACATGTCAAAAAACAAAAACAAAAAAGAACAGGATCTCCCCCCAAAACAGAAGAAAAACCCAAATGCCATAGATCCACCCCAAAAGTCCCCCTAAGCCTACCTGATGTTCTCCAAAACCCACAATTTACCCTTTTTCACAATGATGACCAACGAGAACCCAACAAAACCCAACGGACAACCCCAAAACACGTCAAAAACACCCCAAAAAAGAACAGGATCACCCCAAAAAACAGAAGAAAACCCCAAATACCATGAATCCACCCCAAAAGTCCCCCTAAACCTACCTGAAGTTCTCCAAAACCCACAATTTACCCTTTTCCACCAAGATGCCAACAGAAAACCCAACAAAACCCAACAGAGACATCAAAACATGTCAAAAACACCCCAAAAAAGAACGGGATAACCCCCAAAACTGGAAGAAAATCCCCAAAAACCATGGATCCAATCCCAAAACCACCCTAAACCTACCTGATCTTCTCCAAATCCCAAAGTCCACTCCCAACCACCATAAAACCCATTAGGAACTCAACAAAACGCAACAGAAACCCCAAAACACCTCAAAAACACCCCAAAAGCAAACCGGATCAGAAGAAAATACGTGATTTAACCCCAAGAAAACCCTTAAACCTACCTGATCTTCTCCAAATCCCAAAATCCACTCCCACCCACCATAAAACCCATTAGGAACTCAACAAAACGCAACGGAAACCCCAAAACACGTCAAAAACACCCCAAAAAAGAACGGGATCAGAAGAAAAAAAAAAAAACAAAACTATGCATTTCCCTCCCAAATCACCCTAAACTCACCTGATCTTCTTCAAAACCCACAATCCACTCCCATTTAGCTTAACGACCAACGAGAACCCTACAAAACCCAACGGAGACCCCAAAAACGTCAAAAACACCCCAAAAAAGAACTGGTTCAACCCCAACAACGAAAGAAAACCCCAAAAGCCATAGATCCACACCAAAAATCCCCCTAAACCAACCTGAAGTTCTCCAAAACCCACAATTTACACTTTTCCACATTGATGACCATGGAAAACCCAACAAAACCAAACGGAGACCACAAAACACGTCAAAAAAAAAAAAAAAAAAAAAAAAGAAAAAAAAAGAAAGGGATCACCCCCAAAATTGGAAGAAAATCCTTCAAAATCATAGATCCACCCCAAAACCACCCTAAACCTACCTGATGATCTCCAAAAGCCACAATTTACACTTTTTCACCAGGATGACCAACAAGAACCCAACTAAAACCCAACGGAGACCCCAAAACACGTCATAAACACCCCAAAAAGAACAGGATCACCCAAAAAAAAACAGAAGAAAAGACCAAATACCATGAATCCACCCCAAAATTTCCCCTAAACCTACCTGAAGTTCTCCAAACACACAATTTACAATTTTCCACCACCATGACCACGGAAAACCAAGGAATACCAACGGAGACCCCAAAACACGTCAAAAACACCCAAAAAAGAACGGGATCACCCCCAAAAACAAAAGAAAATCCCCCAAAACCATTGATCCAATCCCAAAACCAACCTAAACCTACCTGATGTTCTCCAAAACCAACAATTTACCCTTTTCCACCATGATGACCACGGAAAACGCAACGAAACCCAATGGAGACCCCAAAACACGTCAAAAACACCCCCAAAATGAATTGGATCACCCCCCCCCCCTAAAAAAAAAAAAACAGAAGAAAACCCCATATATCATGAATCCACCCCAAAAGTCCCCCTAAACCTACCTGATGTTCTCCAAAACCCACAATTTACACTTTTCCACCATGATGACAACGGAAAACCCAACGAAACCCAACGAAGAACCCAAAACACGTCAGAAACACCCCAAAAATGAATTCGATCACCCCAAAACTGGAACAAAATCCCCCAAAACCATAGATCCACCCCAAAAACACCCTAAATCTACCTGATGTTCTCCAAAACCCACAATTTACACTTTTCCGCCATGATGACCACGGAAAACCCAACGAAACCCAACGGAGACCACAAAACACGTCAAAAACACGCCGAAAACCAACTGGATCACTAGAAAAAACAGAAGAAAACCCTAAAACCATGAATCTGCCCCAAAAGTCCTCATAAACCTACCTGATGTTCTCCAAAACCCACAATTTATACTTTTCTACCATGATGACCACGGAAAACCCAACGAAACCCAACGGAGAACCCAAAACACGTCCAAAACACCCCAAACAAGAACAGGATCACCCCCAAAACCAAAGAAAACCCAAAAAGCATGGATCCAATCCCAAAACCACTCTAAACGTACCTGATGTTCTCCAAATCCAAATGTCCACTCCCAACCACCATAAAACCCATTAGGAACTCAACGAAACCCAACGGAAACCCCAAAACACGTCAAAAACACCCCAAAAAATAACTGAATCAGAAGAAAAAACACCAAAAACTATGAATTTCCCCGCAAAACCACCCTAAACTCACCTGATCTTCTTCAAAACCCACAATCCACTCCCATTTCCCTTAACGACCAACGAGAATCCAACTAAAACCCAACGGAGACCCCAAAACAAGTCAAAAACACCCCAAACAAGAACAGGATAACCCCTAAAAAAGAAAGAAAACCCCAAAAAAACATAGATCCACCCCCAAAACCACACTAAACCTACCTGATGTTCTCCAAATCCCAAAGTCCACTCCCAACAAACTTAAAACACATTAGGAAATCAACAAAACGCAACGGAAACCCCAAAACACGTCAAAAACACCACAAAAAAAAAAAAAGCGGGATCACCCCCAAAACCGAAAGAAAACCCTAAAAGCCGTTGATCCACCCCAAAAGTCCCCCTAAACCTACCTGATGTTCTCCAATACCCACAATTTACCCGTTTTCACCATGATGAACAACAAGAACCCAACAAAAACCAACGGAGACCCCAAAACACGTCAAAAACACCCCAAAAAATAACTGAATCAGAAGAAAAAACACCAAAAACTATGAATTTCCCCGCAAAACCACCCTAAACTCACCTGATCTTCTTCAAAACCCACAATCCACTCCCATTTCCCTTAACGACCAACGAGAATCCAACTAAAACCCAACGGAGACCCCAAAACAAGTCAAAAACACCCCAAACAAGAACAGGATAACCCCTAAAAAAGAAAGAAAACCCCAAAAAAACATAGATCCACCCCAAAACCACACTAAACCTACCTGATGTTCTCCAAAACACGCAAGTTAAACTTTTCCAACATGATGAAAAACAAGAACCCAACAAAACCCAACAGAGACCCCAAAACATGTCAAAAACACCCCAAAAAAGAACGGGATCACCCCCAAAACTGGAAGAAAATTCCCCCCAAAAAAATTTACAATTTTCACCATGATGACCAACATGAACCAAACGGAAACCCAAAACGAGACACCAAAACACGTCAAAAACACCCCAAAAAAGAAAGGGATCACCCCTAAACTGGAAGAAAATCCCCAAAAAGCACAGATCCAATCCCAAAACCAGCCTAAACCTACCTGATGTTCTCCAAAACCCACAAATTTACCCTTTTCCACCATGATGACCATGGAAAACCCAACGAAACCCAATGGAGACAAAAAACATGTCAAAAAAAAAAAAAAAAAAAAAAAAAGAACAGGATCTCCCCCCAAAACAGAAGAAAAACCCAAATGCCATAGATCCACCCCAAAAGTCCCCCTAAGCCTACCTGATGTTCTCCAAAACCCACAATTTACCCTTTTTCACAATGATGACCAACGAGAACCCAACAAAACCCAACGGACAACCCCAAAACACGTCAAAAACACCCCAAAAAAGAACAGGATCACCCCAAAAAACAGAAGAAAACCCCAAATACCATGAATCCACCCCAAAAGTCCCCCTAAACCTACCTGAAGTTCTCCAAAACCCACAATTTACCCTTTTCCACCAAGATGCCAACAGAAAACCCAACAAAACCCAACAGAGACATCAAAACATGTCAAAAACACCCCAAAAAAGAACGGGATAACCCCCAAAACTGGAAGAAAATCCCCAAAAACCATGGATCCAATCCCAAAACCACCCTAAACCTACCTGATCTTCTCCAAATCCCAAAGTCCACTCCCAACCACCATAAAACCCATTAGGAACTCAACAAAACGCAACAGAAACCCCAAAACACCTCAAAAACACCCCAAAAGCAAACCGGATCAGAAGAAAATACGTGATTTAACCCCAAGAAAACCCTTAAACCTACCTGATCTTCTCCAAATCCCAAAATCCACTCCCACCCACCATAAAACCCATTAGGAACTCAACAAAACGCAACGGAAACCCCAAAACACGTCAAAAACACCCCAAAAAAGAACGGGATCAGAAGAAAAAAAAAAACAAAACTATGCATTTCCCTCCCAAATCACCCTAAACTCACCTGATCTTCTTCAAAACCCACAATCCACTCCCATTTAGCTTAACGACCAACGAGAACCCTACAAAACCCAACGGAGACCCCAAAAACGTCAAAAACACCCCAAAAAAGAACTGGTTCAACCCCAACAACGAAAGAAAACCCCAAAAGCCATAGATCCACACCAAAAATCCCCCTAAACCAACCTGATGTTCTCCAAAACCCACAATTTACACTTTTCCACATTGATGACCATGGAAAACCCAACGAAACCCAACGGAGACCACAAAACACGTAAAAAAAAAAAAAAAAACACCCCAAAAAAAAAAGGATCACCCCAAAAATTGGAAGAAAATCCTTCAAAATCATAGATCCACCCCAAAACCACCCTAAACCTACCTGATGATCTCCAAAACCCACAATTTACAATTTTCCAACATGATGACCATGGAAAACCCAACGAAACCCAACGGAGACCCCAAAAGAAGTCAAAAACACCCAAAACAAGAACGGGATAAACCCTAAAAATGAAAGAAAACCCCAAAAGCCATAGATCCACACCAAAAGTCCCCCTAAACCTACCTGATGTTCTCCAAAACCCACAATTTACACTTTTTCACCAGGATGACCAACATGAACCAAACGAAAACCCAAAACGAGACACCAAAACACGTCAAGAACACCCCAAAAATAAAGGGATCACCCATAAACTGGAAGAAAATCCCCAAAAAGCACGGATCCAATCCCAAAACCACCCTAAACCTACCTGATGTTCTCCAAAACCCACAATTTACCATTTTCCACCACGATGACCAACGAGTACACAACTAAACCCAACGGAGACCCCCAAACACCTCAAAAATTTCCCAAAAAAGAACGGGACCACCCCAAGAAACAGAAGAAAACACCAAAAAACATGACTCTGCCCCAAAAGTCCCCCTAAACCTACCTGATGTTCTCCAAAAGCCACAATTTACACTTTTTCACCATGATGACCAACAAGAACCCAACTAAAACCCAACGGAGACCCCAAAACACGTCATAAACACCCCAAAAAAGAACAGGATCACCCAAAAAAAAACAGAAGAAAAGACCAAATACCATGAATCCACCCCAAAATTCCCCTAAACCTACCTGAAGTTCTCCAAAACACACAATTTACAATTTTCCACCACCATGACCACGGAAAACCCAAGGAATACCAACGGAGACCCCAAAACACGTCAAAAACACCCCAAAAAAGAACGGGATCACCCCCAAAAACAAAAGAAAATCCCCCAAAACCATTGATCCAATCCCAAAACCAACCTAAACCTACCTGATGTTCTCCAAAACCAACAATTTACCCTTTTCCACCATGATGACCACGGAAAACGCAACGAAACCCAATGGAGACCCCAAAACACGTCAAAAACACCCCCAAAATGAATTGGATCACCCCCCCCCCCCCCCAAAAAAAAAAAAAAAAAGAAGAAAACCCCATATATCATGAATCCACCCCAAAAGTCCCCCTAAACCTACCTGATGTTCTCCAAAACCCACAATTTACACTTTTCCACCATGATGACAACGGAAAACCCAACGAAACCCAACGAAGAACCCAAAACACGTCAGAAACACCCCAAAAATGAATTCGATCACCCCAAAACTGGAACAAAATCCCCCAAAACCATAGATCCACCCCAAAAACACCCTAAATCTACCTGATGTTCTCCAAAACCCACAATTTACACTTTTCCGCCATGATGACCACGGAAAACCCAACGAAACCCAACGGAGACCACAAAACACGTCAAAAACACGCCGAAAACCAACTGGATCACTAGAAAAAAACAGAAGAAAACCCTAAAACCATGAATCTGCCCCAAAAGTCCTCATAAACCTACCTGATGTTCTCCAAAACCCACAATTTATACTTTTCTACCATGATGACCACGGAAAACCCAACGAAACCCAACGGAGAACCCAAAACACGTCCAAAACACCCCAAACAAGAACAGGATCACCCCCAAAACCAAAGAAAACCCCAAAAGCACGGATCCAATCCCAAAACCACTCTAAACGTACCTGATGTTCTCCAAATCCAAATGTCCACTCCCAACCACCATAAAACCCATTAGGAACTCAACGAAACCCAACGGAAACCCCAAAACACGTCAAAAACACCCCAAAAAATAACTGAATCAGAAGAAAAAACACCAAAAACTATGAATTTCCCCGCAAAACCACCCTAAACTCACCTGATCTTCTTCAAAACCCACAATCCACTCCCATTTCCCTTAACGACCAACGAGAATCCAACTAAAACCCAACGGAGACCCCAAAACAAGTCAAAAACACCCCAAACAAGAACAGGATAACCCCTAAAAAAGAAAGAAAACCCCAAAAAAACATAGATCCACCCCAAAACCACACTAAACCTACCTGATGTTCTCCAAATCCCAAAGTCCACTCCCAACAAACTTAAAACACATTAGGAAATCAACAAAATGCAACGGAAACCCCAAAACACGTCAAAAACACCACAAAAAAAAAAAAAAGCGGGATCACCCCCAAAACCGAAAGAAAACCCTAAAAGCCGTTGATCCACCCCAAAAGTCCCCCTAAACCTACCTGATGTTCTCCAATACCCACAATTTACCCGTTTTCACCATGATGAACAACAAGAACCCAACAAAAACCAACGGAGACCCCAAAACACGTCAAAAACACCCCAAAAAATAACTGAATCAGAAGAAAAAACACCAAAAACTATGAATTTCCCCGCAAAACCACCCTAAACTCACCTGATCTTCTTCAAAACCCACAATCCACTCCCATTTCCCTTAAGGACCAACGAGAATCCAACTAAAACCCAACGGAGACCCCAAAACAAGTCAAAAACACCCCAAACAAGAACAGGATAACCCCTAAAAAAGAAAGAAAACCCCAAAAAAACATAGATCCACCCCAAAACCACACTAAACCTACCTGATGTTCTCCAAAACACGCAAGTTAAACTTTTCCAACATGATGAAAAACAAGAACCCAACAAAACCCAACAGAGACCCCAAAACATGTCAAAAACACCCCAAAAAAGAACGGGATCACCCCCAAAACTGGAAGAAAATTCCCCCCCAAAAAATTTACAATTTTCACCATGATGACCAACATGAACCAAACGGAAACCCAAAACGAGACACCAAAACACGTCAAAACAACCCCAAAAAAGAAAGGGATCACCCCTAAACTGGAAGAAAATCCCCAAAAAGCACAGATCCAATCCCAAAACCAGCCTAAACCTACCTGATGTTCTCCAAAACCCACAAATTTACCCTTTTCCACCATGATGACCATGGAAAACCCAACGAAACCCAATGGAGACAAAAAACATGTCAAAAAAAAAAAAAAAAAAAAAAAAGAACAGGATCTCCCCCCAAAACAGAAGAAAAACCCAAATGCCATAGATCCACCCCAAAAGTCCCCCTAAGCCTACCTGATGTTCTCCAAAACCCACAATTTACCCTTTTTCACAATGATGACCAACGAGAACCCAACAAAACCCAACGGACAACCCCAAAACACGTCAAAAACACCCCAAAAAAGAACAGGATCACCCCAAAAAACAGAAGAAAACCCCAAATACCATGAATCCACCCCAAAAGTCCCCCTAAACCTACCTGAGGTTCTCCAAAACCCACAATTTACCCTTTTCCACCAAGATGCCAACAGAAAACCCAACAAAACCCAACAGAGACATCAAAACATGTCAAAAACACCCCAAAAAAGAACGGGATAACCCCCAAAACTGGAAGAAAATCCCCAAAAACCATGGATCCAATCCCAAAACCACCCTAAACCTACCTGATCTTCTCCAAATCCCAAAGTCCACTCCCAACCACCATAAAACCCATTAGGAACTCAACAAAACGCAACAGAAACCCCAAAACACCTCAAAAACACCCCAAAAGCAAACCGGATCAGAAGAAAATACGTGATTTAACCCCAAGAAAACCCTTAAACCTACCTGATCTTCTCCAAATCCCAAAATCCACTCCCACCCACCATAAAACCCATTAGGAACTCAACAAAACGCAACGGAAACCCCAAAACACGTCAAAAACACCCCAAAAAAGAACGGGATCAGAAGAAAAAAAAAAACAAAACTATGCATTTCCCTCCCAAATCACCCTAAACTCACCTGATCTTCTTCAAAACCCACAATCCACTCCCATTTAGCTTAACGACCAACGAGAACACTACAAAACCCAACGGAGACCCCAAAAACGTCAAAAACACCCCAAAAAAGAACTGGTTCAACCCCAACAACGAAAGAAAACCCCAAAAGCCATAGATCCACACCAAAAATCCCCCTAAACCAACCTGATGTTCTCCAAAACCCACAATTTACACTTTTCCACATTGATGACCATGGAAAACCCAACGAAACCCAACGGAGACCACAAAACACGTAAAAAAAAAAAAAAAAAAAAAAAAAAAAAGGATCACCCCAAAAATTGGAAGAAAATCCTTCAAAATCATAGATCCACCCCAAAACCACCCTAAACCTACCTGATGATCTCCAAAACCCACAATTTACAATTTTCCAACATGATGACCATGGAAAACCCAACGAAACCCAACGGAGACCCCAAAAGAAGTCAAAAACACCCAAAACAAGAACGGGATAAACCCTAAAAATGAAAGAAAACCCCAAAAGCCATAGATCCACACCAAAAGTCCCCCTAAACCTACCTGATGTTCTCCAAAACCCACAATTTACACTTTTTCACCAGGATGACCAACATGAACCAAACGAAAACCCAAAACGAGACACCAAAACACGTCAAGAACACCCCAAAAATAAAGGGATCACCCATAAACTGGAAGAAAATCCCCAAAAAGCACGGATCCAATCCCAAAACCACCCTAAACCTACCTGATGTTCTCCAAAACCCACAATTTACCATTTTCCACCACGATGACCAACGAGTACACAACTAAACCCAACGGAGACCCCCAAACACCTCAAAAATTTCCCAAAAAAGAACGGGACCACCCCAAGAAACAGAAGAAAACACCAAAAAACATGACTCTGCCCCAAAAGTCCCCCTAAACCTACCTGATGTTCTCCAAAAGCCACAATTTACACTTTTTCACCATGATGACCAACAAGAACCCAACTAAAACCCAACGGAGACCCCAAAACACGTCATAAACACCCCAAAAAAGAACAGGATCACCCAAAAAAAAAACAGAAGAAAAGACCAAATACCATGAATCCACCCCAAAATTCCCCTAAACCTACCTGAAGTTCTCCAAAACACACAATTTACAATTTTCCACCACCATGACCACGGAAAACCCAAGGAATACCAACGGAGACCCCAAAACACGTCAAAAACACCCCAAAAAAGAACGGGATCACCCCCAAAAACAAAAGAAAATCCCCCAAAACCATTGATCCAATCCCAAAACCAACCTAAACCTACCTGATGTTCTCCAAAACCAACAATTTACCCTTTTCCACCATGATGACCACGGAAAACGCAACGAAACCCAATGGAGACCCCAAAACACGTCAAAAACACCCCCAAAATGAATTGGATCACCCCCCCCCCAAAAAAAAAAAAACAGAAGAAAACCCATATATCATGAATCCACCCCAAAAGTCCCCCTAAACCTACCTGATGTTCTCCAAAACCCACAATTTACACTTTTCCACCATGATGACAACGGAAAACCCAACGAAACCCAACGAAGAACCCAAAAACACGTCAGAAACACCCCAAAAATGAATTCGATCACCCCAAAACTGGAACAAAATCCCCCAAAACCATAGATCCACCCCAAAAACACCCTAAATCTACCTGATGTTCTCCCAAAACCCACAATTTACACTTTTCCGCCATGATGACCACGGAAAACCCAACGAAACCCAACGGAGACCACAAAACACGTCAAAAACACGCCGAAAACCAACTGGATCACTAGAAAAAACAGAAGAAAACCCTAAAACCATGAATCTGCCCCAAAAGTCCTCATAAACCTACCTGATGTTCTCCAAAACCCACAATTTACACTTTTCCACCATGATGACCACGGAAAACCCAACGAAACCCAACGGAGAACCCAAAACACGTCCAAAACACCCCAAACAAGAACAGGATCACCCCCAAAACCAAAGAAAACCCCAAAAAGCACGGATCCAATCCCAAAACCACTCTAAACGTACCTGATGTTCTCCAAATCCAAATGTCCACTCCCAACCACCATAAAACCCATTAGGAACTCAACGAAACCCAACGGAAACCCCAAAAACACCCCAAAAAATAACTGAATCAGAAGAAAAAACACCAAAAACTATGAATTTCCCCGCAAAACCACCCTAAACTCACCTGATCTTCTTCAAAACCCACAATCCACTCCCATTTCCCTTAACGACCAACGAGAATCCAACTAAAACCCAACGGAGACCCCAAAACAAGTCAAAAACACCCCAAACAAGAACAGGATAACCCCTAAAAAAGAAAGAAAACCCCAAAAAAACATAGATCCACCCCAAAACCACACTAAACCTACCTGATGTTCTCCAAATCCCAAAGTCCACTCCCAACAAACTTAAAACACATTAGGAAATCAACAAAATGCAACGGAAACCCCAAAACACGTCAAAAACACCAAAAAAAAAAAAAAAGCGGGATCACCCCCAAAACCGAAAGAAAACCCTAAAAGCCGTTGATCCACCCCAAAAGTCCCCCTAAACCTACCTGATGTTCTCCAATACCCACAATTTACCCGTTTTCACCATGATGAACAACAAGAACCCAACAAAAACCAACGGAGACCCCAAAACACGTCAAAAACACCCCAAAAAATAACTGAATCAGAAGAAAAAACACCAAAAACTATGAATTTCCCCGCAAAACCACCCTAAACTCACCTGATCTTCTTCAAAACCCACAATCCACTCCCATTTCCCTTAAGGACCAACGAGAATCCAACTAAAACCCAACGGAGACCCCAAAACAAGTCAAAAACACCCCAAACAAGAACAGGATAACCCCTAAAAAAGAAAGAAAACCCCAAAAAAACATAGATCCACCCCAAAACCACACTAAACCTACCTGATGTTCTCCAAAACACGCAAGTTAAACTTTTCCAACATGATGAAAAACAAGAACCCAACAAAACCCAACAGAGACCCCAAAACATGTCAAAAACACCCCAAAAAAGAACGGGATCACCCCCAAAACTGGAAGAAAATTCCCCCCCCCCCCAAAAATTAACAATTTTCACCATGATGACCAACATGAACCAAACGAAAACCCAAAACGAGACACCAAAACACGTCAAAAACACCCCAAAAAAGAAAGGGATCACCCCTAAACTGGAAGAAAATCCCCAAAAAGCTCAGATCCAATCCCAAAACCAGCCTAAACCTACCTGATGTTCTCCAAAACCCACAAATTTACCCTTTTCCACCATGATGTCAATGGAAAACCCAACGAAACCCAATGGAGACAAAAAACATGTCAAAAAAAACAAAAACAAAAAAGAACAGGATCTCCCCCCAAAACAGAAGAAAAACCCAAATGCCATAGATCCACCCCAAAAGTCCCCCTAAGCCTACCTGATGTTCTCCAAAACCCACAATTTACCCTTTTTCACAATGATGACCAACGAGAACCCAACAAAACCCAACGGACAACCCCAAAACACGTCAAAAACACCCCAAAAAAGAACAGGATCACCCCAAAAAACAGAAGAAAACCCCAAATACCATGAATCCACCCCAAAAGTCCCCCTAAACCTACCTGAAGTTCTCCAAAACCCACAATTTACCCTTTTCCACCAAGATGCCAACAGAAAACCCAACAAAACCCAACAGAGACATCAAAACATGTCAAAAACACCCCAAAAAAGAACGGGATAACCCCCAAAACTGGAAGAAAATCCCCAAAAACCATGGATCCAATCCCAAAACCACCCTAAACCTACCTGATCTTCTCCAAATCCCAAAGTCCACTCCCAACCACCATAAAACCCATTAGGAACTCAACAAAACGCAACAGAAACCCCAAAACACCTCAAAAACACCCCAAAAGCAAACCGGATCAGAAGAAAATACGTGATTTAACCCCAAGAAAACCCTTAAACCTACCTGATCTTCTCCAAATCCCAAAATCCACTCCCACCCACCATAAAACCCATTAGGAACTCAACAAAACGCAACGGAAACCCCAAAACACGTCAAAAACACCCCAAAAAAGAACGGGATCAGAAGAAAAAAAAAAACAAAACTATGCATTTCCCTCCCAAATCACCCTAAACTCACCTGATCTTCTTCAAAACCCACAATCCACTCCCATTTAGCTTAACGACCAACGAGAACACTACAAAACCCAACGGAGACCCCAAAAACGTCAAAAACACCCCAAAAAAGAACTGGTTCAACCCCAACAACGAAAGAAAACCCCAAAAGCCATAGATCCACACCAAAAATCCCCCTAAACCAACCTGATGTTCTCCAAAACCCACAATTTACACTTTTCCACATTGATGACCATGGAAAACCCAACGAAACCCAACGGAGACCACAAAACACGTCAAAAAAAAAAAAAAAAAAAAAAAAAAAAAAAAGGGATCACCCCCAAAATTGGAAGAAAATCCTTCAAAATCATAGATCCACCCCAAAACCACCCTAAACCTACCTGATGATCTCCAAAACCCACAATTTACAATTTTCCAACATGATGACCATGGAAAACCCAACGAAACCCAACGGAGACCCCAAAAGAAGTCAAAAACACCCAAAACAAGAACGGGATAAACCCTAAAAATGAAAGAAAACCCCAAAAGCCATAGATCCACACCAAAAGTCCCCCTAAACCTACCTGATGTTCTCCAAAACCCACAATTTACACTTTTTCACCAGGATGACCAACATGAACCAAACGAAAACCCAAAACGAGACACCAAAACACGTCAAGAACACCCCAAAAATAAAGGGATCACCCATAAACTGGAAGAAAATCCCCAAAAAGCACGGATCCAATCCCAAAACCACCCTAAACCTACCTGATGTTCTCCAAAACCCACAATTTACCATTTTCCACCACGATGACCAACGAGTACACAACAAAACCCAACGGAGACCCCCAAACACCTCAAAAATTTCCCAAAAAAGAACGGGACCACCCCAAGAAACAGAAGAAAACACCAAAAAACATGACTCTGCCCCAAAAGTCCCCCTAAACCTACCTGATGTTCTCCAAAAGCCACAATTTACACTTTTTCACCATGATGACCAACAAGAACCCAACTAAAACCCAACGGAGACCCCAAAACACGTCATAAACACCCCAAAAAAGAACAGGATCACCCAAAAAAAAACAGAAGAAAAGACCAAATACCATGAATCCACCCCAAAATTCCCCTAAACCTACCTGAAGTTCTCCAAAACACACAATTTACAATTTTCCACCACCATGACCACGGAAAACCCAAGGAATACCAACGGAGACCCCAAAACACGTCAAAAACACCCCAAAAAAGAACGGGATCACCCCCAAAAACAAAAGAAAATCCCCCAAAACCATAGATCCAATCCCAAAACCAACCTAAACCTACCTGATGTTCTCCAAAACCAACAATTTACCCTTTTCCACCATGATGACCACGGAAAACGCAACGAAACCCAATGGAGACCCCAAAACACGTCAAAAACACCCCCAAAATGAATTGGATCACCCCCCCCCCCCCCAAAAAAAAAAAAAAACAGAAGAAAACCCCATATATCATGAATCCACCCCAAAAGTCCCCCTAAACCTACCTGATGTTCTCCAAAACCCACAATTTACACTTTTCCACCATGATGACAACGGAAAACCCAACGAAACCCAACGAAGAACCCAAAACACGTCAGAAACACCCCAAAAATGAATTCGATCACCCCAAAACT
>NW_028137150.1:0-6000 GCF_965140915.1 Aythya marila | reverse complement strand
GGTGGGGGGCTCCATAGGGGGATTTTGGGGGCCTTGAGGGCTTTGGGGGGATTCATGGGGGTTCTGGGGTCTCTATAAGGGGTCTGGGTTCTTCATGGGGGGGTCTGGGGGGCTCTGAGGGGGTCTGGGGTCCTCATGGGGTGGCCTGGGGGGCTAGAAGGGATGTGGGGTGTCTATAGGGGGGGCTGGGGGGTCTCTGAGGGGGTCTAGGGGGGTTGGGGGGCTCCATGGGGGTTCTGGGGTCTTTATTGGGGGGCTTGGGAGTCTCTATAGGGGGGTCTGGGGTCTCTATAGGGGGGGCTGAGGGGTTTGGGGGGCTCCATGGGGCTTCTGGGGTTTTTATTGGGGAGCTTGGGGGTTTCTGAGGGGGGTCTGAGGTCTCTATAAGGGGTCTGGGGTCTTCTTTGGGGGGGGCTGGGGGGCTCTGAGGGATTTGGGGGCCCTGTCGGAGGCCTGGGTCTGTATGGGATGGGGGGGGCTCTATAGGAGAAGGGGGGTTCTATAGGACAAGGGGGGGTTCTATAGGGCCAGATGGGGGTCTATAGGGCCGAGGGGGGGGGCACTGACATCCTTGCCCCCCCCACAAGCCCCCTCCCCACCATGCTGCCGCTGCTGCTGCCCCTGCTGCTGGGCGCCCCCCTGGGTGCCGTGGAGGTGACGCGGCCCCGCGGGGTCTCCCTCACCAGTAAGCGCCCCCTCCCCTCCCCCTCCCCTTCCCCTTGTTGGGGGGGGGGGCTCCCCGAGCTCCGGACCCCCCCCTTTTTACCCTTTTTACCCTTTTTACCCTTTTTTTCCCCCCCCCAGACCACCACTTCTACGAGGAGTCGAAGCCCTTCACCTGCCTCGACGGCTCCTCCACTATCGCCTTCGAGTGGGTCAACGACGACTATTGCGACTGTCGCGACGGCTCCGACGAGCCCGGTGAGCCCCCGACACCCCTGGGGGGGGGCTTTTTGGGGTCTCCCGCACCCTGAAACCCCCCTCTGGACTCCCCCAGGGACCTCGGCGTGCCCCAACGGCCGCTTCCACTGCACCAACGCCGGGTACCGGCCCCAGAACATCCCCTCGGCGCACGTCAACGACGGCGTCTGCGGTGAGGGGGGGGCTTTTGGGGGGCTTTGGGGGGGCTTTTGGGGGCTTTGGCAGGGATCGGGGGTCTTTGGGGGAGCTTTGGGGGGGCTTTTGGGGGCTTTCGGGGGGCTCAGGGGTCTTTGGGGGGTGCTTTGGGGGGCTTTGGGGGGGCTTTTGGGGGCTTTGGGGGTCTCGGGGGTCTTGGGGGGGCTTTTGGGGATTTTGGGGGAGGTTTGGGGGCTTTGGGGGGGCTCAGGGGTCTTTGGGGGGGTCTTGGGGTCTTGAGGGGGGCTTTTGGGGGCTTTGGGGGGGCTCAGGGGTCTTTGGGGGGTGTTTTGGGGGGCTTTTGGGGGCTTTGGGGGGTGTTTTGGGGGGGCTTTGGGGGGGCTTTTGTGGTCTTTGGGGGGGCTCGGGGGTCTTTGGGGGGCTTTTGAGGTCTTTCAGGGGGCTCAGGGGTCTTGGGAGGGGCTTTGGGGGGGCCTTTTGGGGTCTTTTGGAGGGCTCAGGGGTCTTTGGGGGGGCTTTTGGGGGGCCTTTTGGGGTCTTGGGGGGGACTTTTGGGGTCTTGGGGGGGACTTTTGGGGTCTTGGGGGGGACTTTTGGGGTCTTGGGGGGGACTTTTGGGGTCTTTGGGAGGGCTTTTGGGGTCTTTGTGGGGGCTTTTGGGGGCCTCGGGGGGCTCAGGGGTCTTTAGGGGGTCTTGGGGGACCTTGGGGAGGCTTTGGGGGGCTCGTGGGGGGGCTTTAGGTGCTGATGCCCCCCCCCGACCCCCCCAGACTGCTGCGATGCCACCGACGAGTACAACAGCGGGGCCGCCTGCCAGAACACCTGCAAGTGAGGGGGGGTCCTGGGGGGGGCACCAGGGTGGGAGGGTGCGGTGTGAGGCCCCCCCCCAGCCTCGAGGACCCCAAAAAAGGGGCTGGGGGTCCCCGGTGTCCCGGGGGGGCTGCTCCGGGGGGGTTGGGTCCCCAGTCCCTGTCCCCATGCCCCTGTTCCCCCCCCCCTGTCCTGGTCCCATCCCCGTGTCCCAGTCCCATCCCAGTCCCGTCCCAGTGCCCCATCCCCATGTCCCAGTCCCATCCCCAAGTCCCAGTGCCATCCCAGTCCCATCCCTGTGTCCTGGTGCCATCCCAGTCCCAGTGCCCCATCCCCGTGTCCCAGTATCGTCCCCGTATCATCCCAGTGCCCCATCCCCGTGTCCCAGTCCCATCCCCGTGTCCCAGTATCGTTCCAGTATCATCCCAGTGCCCCATCCCCGTGTCCCAGTCCCGTCCCAGTCCCATCCCCATGTCCCAGTATCGTCCCAGTGCCCTGTCCCTGTATCCCAGTCCCATCCCCATGTCCCAGTGCCATCCCCGTCCCATCCCTGTGTCCTGGTGCCATCCCAGTCCCAGTGCCCCATCCCCGTGTCCCAGTATCGTCCCAGTATCATCCCAGTGCCCCATCCCTGTGTCCCAGTCCCATCCCCATGTCCCAGTGCCATCCCAGTGCCCCGTCCCCGTGTCCCAGTCCCATCCCAGTCCCACCCCCATGTCCCAGTATCATCCCAGTGCCCCATCCCCGTGTCCCAGTCCCATCCCCATATCCCAGTGCCATCCCAGCGCCCCATTACCGTACCCTCTACCCCCTCCCCATGCCCCATCCCCCTCCCCGTGTCCCGGTGCCCCCTCCCCGTGTCCCGGTGGCCCCCCCCCCGTGCCCCGGTGCCCACCCAGTGCCCCCCCCCAGGGAACTGGGCCGCCGGGAGCGCGAGGCTCTGCAGCGCCTGGCCGAGGTGGCGCGGGAGGGTTTCCGCATCAAGCAGCAGCTGGTGCAGCAGGCGGCGCAGGGCCGCCAGGACAAGCAGGTGGGGGGGCCCGGGGGGGGGTCCTAGGGGTGTGTGGGGGGGTCCTACGGGGGGGTTAGGGGGTGTGGGGGGGTCCCACGGGGCGCGTGGGGGTCCCACGGGGGTGTGGAGAGGGCGCAGGAGGGCGCTTGGGGGGTGCCTGTGGGTGCCCCAGGGGGTGTGGGGGGTCATTAGGGACATGGGGGGGGCGCGGGGGGGTCACTGGGGGTATGGGGGGGGTTCTGGGGGGTGTGGGGGGGTCCCACGGGGCGCGTGGGGGTCCCACGGGGGTGTGGAGAGGGCGCAGGAGGGTGCTTGGGGGGTGCCTGTGGGTGTGGGGGGTCATTAAGGACATGGGGGGGGGTCACTGGGGGCATGGGGGGGTCTTGGGGGGTGTGGGGGGTCCTGGGGGCCACGGGGGGGGGGTCCTGGGGGGTGTGGGGGGGTCCCACGGGGTGCGTGGGGGTCCCATGGGGGTGTGGAGAGGGCGCAGGAGGGTGCTTGGGGGGTGCCTGTGGGTGTGGGGGGTCATTAAGGACATGGGGGGGGTCACTGGGGGCATGGGGGGGTCTTGGGGGGTGTAGGGGGGGTTCTGGGGGGTGTGGGGGGGTCCCACGGCGTGCGTGGGGGTCCCATGGGGGTGTGGAGAGGGTGCTTGGGGGGTGCCTGTGGGTGCCCCAGGGGGTGTAGGGGGTCGTTAGGGACATGGGGGGGTCACTGGGGGCATGGGGGGGGTCTTTGGGGTCATGGGGGGGGTCCTGGGGGGTGTGGGGGGGTCCTGGGGGGTGCGTGGGGGTCCCATGGGGGTCCCATGGGGGTGTGGAGAGGGCGCAGGAGGGTGCTTGGGGGGTGCCACAGGGGGTGTGGGGGGATTGGGGGGGCACGGGGGGGTCTTCCAGGGGGTGTAGGGGGCCCTGGGGGTGTGGGGGGGTCCTACAGGGGATTTAGGGGGTCCTGGGGGGGCCACACGGGGGGGGGTCACATCCCTGAGGGCCCCACAGACCTCAGGAGGGGTCCTGGGGGGGCTACAAAGGCTCCAAGGGGGCGGGGGGGGGCTGGGAATTTCGGGGATGCCCTTGGGGTGCACAGGGGGGTCCGGGAGGGTACAGAAATAAGGGGGGGGGAGGAATTTTTTTTTTGGGGGGGGGGGCTTTAACCCCGTGTCCCCCCCCCCCCCAGGCCCGCCTGGCTGAGCTGCAGGAGGGGCGCCGGGGGCTGGAGGAGCGCGTGGGCGCCCTGCGAGCGGCCAAGGAGGCGGCCGAGGGGCCCGAAAAAGAGGCCAAGGAGCAGCAGCGACGGCTCTGGGAGGGTAAGGGGGGGCTTTTTTTTATTGGGGGGGGGGTCCTTGGGGGGTTTGAGCCCCCCCTTTTCTTTTTAAAGCCCCCCCCTCGTGTCCCAGCAGAGCAGCGCGCGACGGCGGCGGCGGCGCAGGAGGCGGCGAGGGCGGATGAGGCGTTTGCCCAGCTGGATGCCGACGGGGATGGGCTGTGAGTTTTTGGGGTGGGGGCACCGGGGGGGGGCTGGCAGCACCCTAAACCCCCCCCCCAAATCCTCTGACCCCCCCCCCAAATAATAACGCCCCCCCCCCAGGGTGACGGCAGCCGAGCTGCTGGCTCGCCCCGAGCTGGACGGCGCCGTGACGGAGGCTGAGGTGCAGGTGGGCCCCCCCCAAACCCCCCCAAACCCCCTGAAACCCTCCCCAAAATAACCCTGGGGGGCACCCAAAGGTCTGGGGACCCCCCCCATAAAAAAATGACCCCCCCCAACCTTGTGGCCCCCCCCCAGGAGCTGCTGGGGGACCAGGCACAGGCGGACGCCGCCGCTTTCCGTGACCGCGTCTGGGCCAGCATCAAGGAGCGCTACCGGCCCCAGGTTTGTCTTGGGGGGGGGTCCCAAAAACCTCGGGGGGGGTCCCCAAAAACCTGGGGGGGTCCCTGGCATTTTTGGGAGGGTCCCTGGTGTTTTTTGGGGGGGTCGTGGCTTTGTTTGTTGTTTTTTTTAAGGGGGGGGCAAGGTTTTTAAGGGTAGAGGCTGTGCTGCTGATGGTGTTTGTGTAGGGTCTATATTAAAGGAAATATTTTTTGGGGGGGGGAATATTGGAGCCTGACCCCCCCCCCGGCCATGCACAGGGCCAGGCTGAAGCCCCCCACCCCCTGAGCCCCCCCTGGAGGAGACCCCCCCCGAGGAGGAGGAGGAGGAGGAGGCCGAAGAGGAGGAGGAGGACGAGGATGGCGGCGACGGCCCCGAGGAGGAGCTGAAGGTTTTTTTTTTGAGGGGGGGGCACGAATGGGGTCCCCCCCCCCCTCAGGGGGACCCCGCTGACCCCCCCCCTTTCCCCAGGTGCCCCCCCCGCAGCACTCGGAGGAGAAGGGGCCCGAGGAGCCCCCCCCGGAGCCCCCCTTCGACGCCGCCACCCAGGCCCTGATTGATGGTGCGGGGGGGGCACTGGGGGGGGGGGGACAATTGGGGGGGGCTGGGGGGGGGGGGGTGTTTGGGGGGGTCTCAGGCAGTGTTTGGGCTCTTTGGGGGGGGGGGGTCTATGGGGTACATCAGGGGTGGGGGGGCTGTTTTTTTTTGGGGGGGGGGTCTAGTTTTTTTTGGGGAGGGGTCTTTTGGGGGGGAAGGTCTTCTGGGGGGGGGGGTGTCTGTATTTTTTTATGGGGGGGGCTCCAGGGGGGGCTCTTGGGGGTGTCCTTTAACACGGGGGGGGCTGGGGGGGGGTCCTTGGGGTACTGGGGGGGGGGGAGTTATCCCTCTGCCCCCCCCCCCCCCCCCCCCCAAATAAAAATTTGCCCCCCCCCCCAGCTGCCCAGAAGGCGCGCGAGGAGTTCGAGGAGGCTGAGCGCTCGCTGAAGGAGATGGAGGAGTCCATCAGGTGGGCCCCCCCCCCAAAGAAAACACCCCAAATTGACCCAAATCCCCCCAAAATGCCCCAAATCCCCCCCAAATCTCTCCCAATCCACCCCAAATCCCCTCTTAAACCGCCCCAAAATGCCCCAAATCCCTCCAAACCACCCCAAAATGCCCCAAATTCCCCCAGATCCACCCCAAATCCCCCCCAAAATCCCCTTAAACCACCCCAAAATGCCCCAAATCCTCCCCAA
>NW_028137151.1:0-20534 GCF_965140915.1 Aythya marila | reverse complement strand
GGGGGGAAAGGGGGGGGGCTGGGGGGATTTGGGGGGATTGAGGGGGGGTTGGGGGGGGCTGGGGGCGATTTGGGGGGGGGTCTGGGGGGTCCGAGGGGTTTGGGAGGGGTCTGAGGGGGTTGGGGGGCGCTGGGGGGGGTCTGGGGGGATTGAGGGGGTCGAGGGGGGGGTGGGGGGATTTGGGGGGGTCTGAGGGGGGTTTGGGGGGCTGGGGGGGATTTGGGGGGGGTCCGAGGGGCTTGGGGGTGGTCTGAGGGATTTGGGGGGGGGCTGGGGGGATTGAGGGGGGTTTGGGGGAGTCTTGGGGGGGGGCTGGGGCTGGGGGTTTGAGGTTTTGGGGGGGTCTGGGGGTTTGAGGGGGGTCTGGGGGGGGATTTGGGGGGGGCTGGGGGAAATGAGGGGGAATTGGGGGGGTCTTGGGGGGGGGCTGGGGGTTTGAAGGGGTTTTGGGGGGGCTGGAGGGCATTTGGGCGGGGTCTGAGAGGTTGGGGGGGCATGAGGGGGGGTCTGAGGGATTTGGGGGGGTCTGGGGGGATTGAGGGGGGGGTTGGGGGGGCTGGGGGAATTGAGGGGGGTTTGGGGTGCTGGGGGGATTTGGGGGGGGTCCGAGGGGTTTGGGGTGGCTCGGGGGGGTCTGGGGTGATTTGGGGGGGGTCTGGGGAGATTGAGGAGGGGGTTTGGGGGGGGGGTCTGAGGGGTTTGGGGGGGGTCTGAGGGGGATTTGGGGGGATCCGAGGGGTTTGGGGGGGGGGTTGGGGGGATTGAGGGGGGGGTTTGGGGGGATGCTGGGGGCTTATGGGTTTTTTTTGGGGGGGGTTAAGGGGCTTGGGGGGGGGCTGAGGGATTTTGGGGGGCTGGGGCTGGAGGTTTGGGGGGGTTTGAGGGGCCTGGGGGGGGTTGGGTGGTGTCTGAGGGATTTGGGGGGGGTTCAGGATATTGGGGGGGGGGCTGGGGTATGGGGTCTGGGGTATTTGGGGGGGCCTGATGAATATGGGGGGGCTGCAGGGTTTTGGGGGGGGCCTGAGGGGGGCTGAGGGATTTGGGGGGGGCTGGGGGGGGTAAATAGGGTGTGGGGGGGCTGGAATAGGGGTTGGGGATTTGGGGGGGGGGAATTGGGGGGCTGGGGGGGGTCCTCACCCCGTGCCCCCCCCCCCAGGCACTGCCCCCCCCCAGCCCCATCTCTCGGCCCCCCCCACGCCAAAAAGCCCCCGAGCACGGCACCAGGTAACCCCCAGCCCCCCCACACCCCCCCACACCCCCAATTTTTGGGGTCTCCGCCCCCCCCAGCTCCTCACCCTGACCCCCCCCCGACCCCCTGACCCCCCCCAGCAGGGGAGCACCCCCCGGCGGAGCAGCCCCCCCCGCCCCCCCCCGCGGCGTCTCCAAAAAAGCCCGGCTCATCCTGCGCAACCTCAGCTTCAAGGTACCGGCCCCCACCCCAAAAAAAAACAAAACCCCAAATCCGGGGGGGGTCCCTGGGGGCTGCGTGACCCCCCCCATGACCCCTGTGACCCCCCTGACCTCCTGTGACCCCCCCCGACCCCGTGCCCCCCCCCCGCAGTGCGGTGAGGACGAGCTCCGGGCCCTCTTCGCCCCGTTCGGCTCCGTGGTGGAGGTGCACGTCCCCAAAAAGCCAGGTGGGAGCCCCGACCCCAAACACGGCCCCAAACCCAGCCCCACGGCCCCCACCCCGTTACTGCACCCCCACCGCCCCGTTTTCGTCCCCCCATCCCTGTCCCCATGGCCCCATCCCACTCACCCCATCCCCACCGCCCCATTTTCATCCCCCCGTCACCCCGACCCCATTACCACATCCCCATCCCCCTCACCCCATTCCCCTGTCCCCATCCCCCCGTCCCCATACCCATTCCCCCATCCCCGTCACCTTGTCCCCATTATCCTGTCCCCCTGTCCCCATTGCCATGTCCCTATCTCCCTGCCCTATTCCCCTGTCCCCATCCCCATGTCCCCATCCCCGTCACTTTGTTCCCACCACCCCGTCCCTATTACACCCTCCCCCTCACCCCATTTTCATCACCCCCCTCCCCCTGTCTTTGGCCCCATCCCCCTGTCCCTGTCCCCATCACCCCGTCCCTGTCCCCATCCCTGTCCCTATCACCCCGTCCCCATCCCCCTGTCCCCATTACACCGTCCCCACCACCCCGCCCCCTGTCCCCGTGTCCCCATCACCCTGTCCCCATCCCTCTCACCCCATCCCTGTGTCCCCACCCCACCCCATGTCCCCCTGACCCCATCCCTGACCCCATCTGTGTCCCCGTGTCCCCATCCCATCCCCGTGTCCCCCCCATGTCCCCCTGTCCCCATCCCCGTGTCCCCTTGTCCCCCCAACCCCCTGTCCCCATCCCCATCACCCCATCCTTTTCCCGTGTCCCCCCCATGTCCCCGTGTCCCCACCCCATCCCCTTGTCCCCCCATGTCCCCCCCTGACCCCCCATGTCCCCCCCTGACCCCCCCGTGTCCCCCCCATGTCCCCCTGTCCCCATCCCTGTCCCCATCCCCGTGTCCCCCCGTCCCCACCCCATCCCCTTGTCCCCCCAACCCCGTGTCCCCATGTCCCCATCCCTGTCCCCATCCCCATCCCCCCATCCCATCCCCGTGTCCCCACCCCCCCCAACCCCCCCATGTCCCCCTGACCCCCCCCGTGTCCCCCTGACCCCATATCCCCCCCCATGTCCCCCCCATGTCCCCATTGTCCCCCCCTGTCCCCCCCCCAGGCGGGGCTGTGCGCGGTTTCGCCTTCGTGCAGTTCCGGACGGTGCCGGAGGCAGCCAGGGCACTGCGGGCCCTCAACATGAAAGAGGTGCAAGGTGAGAGCCCCCCCGGCCCCCCCGGCACATTTTGGGGACCCCCCCGTGGGGAGGGGACACTCACTGACCTGTCCCCCCCCCCCCCCCAATTTGTGTCCCCCCCCCCCCCACAGGGCGGCCGGTGGCCGTGGACTGGGCGGTGGCCAAGGACAAGTACCAGGCCCTGCAGGGTGAGTGCACAACGGGGGGGGGCTTTGGGGACAGGGGGGGGGGCTCTGGGGACAGGGGGGGGGCAGCACTGAGCGTGTGGCCCCCCCTGTGCCCCCCCAGCAGGGAAAGAGGAAGAGGAGGGCGGCGGGGACACGAAGAAGGGGATGAAGGCCACGGCCGGGGGGGACCCGGGACGGTGAGCTGGGGACGGGGACGGGGTGGGGGTGAGGATGGGACCCCCCCCCCAGGGGGGTGGGACCCCCCCCGCGAGGTCCTGAAGGTGTGGATTTAGGGCGCGGGGGGGGGCGGCGGGCACGGGGAGCGGCGAGGAGGAGGAGGAAGGTGGAGGAAGAGGAGGAGGAAGAAGAGGAGGAGGAGGAGGAGGAGGAGGAGGCGCCCAGCGAGGACGGTGACCAAGAGGAAGGCTCGGGCGCAGAGCACGGCGATGATGATGATGATGGTGACGATGATGATGATGAAGGTGAGGGGCTGGGGGGCTCTGCGGGGCCCTTTTGGGGTGCTGCGGGGCTGGGGGGGCCCTGTCCCCGCCCCCCCCTCACCCACCAGGGGTCTGTGTCCGTGTCCCCCCCCCCCCCCCCAGATGCCGGCAGCCCCCCAAAGCGGCGGCGGGGTCCCGAGCGCCCCTCGGACGTGAGCGAGGGCAGGACGGTGTTTGTCAGGTGAGGGGGGGGCCCCAAATTCCACGGGGGGGGGGGGACACGCACACAGGGGGGGAGGTGCTGAAGGGGTGACCCCCCTGGGTGCGTGTCCCCCCCCCCCCCCCCCAGAAATTTGTCCTTCGAGACGGAGGAGGAGGCGCTGGGGGAGCTGCTGCAGCGGTTCGGGGAGCTGCGCTACGTGCGCCTGGTGCTGCACCCCGACACCGAGCACTCCAAAGGTAATGGGGGGCAAGGGGGGGGCGCGAGGGGGCTGGGGACCCCCCCACAACACCGCCTGGTCCCTTTGGGGCGGGGGGGTGTCCCTTTGGTCCCTTTGTCCCCATCTCCCCCCCCCACTTCGTCCCCAGGCTGCGCCTTCGCCCAGTTCCGCACGCAGGAGGCGGCGCAGCAGTGCCTGCGGGCAGCACAGGGGGACGGCGAGGTGAGCGCACGGGGAGAGCCCGGGGGGGGGGCAAATTAAAGCTGGGGGGGGGGGGGGGGCATCCTAAAGCCCCCCCCCCGCCTCACCCCGTGCCTTGTAGGCGGGGGGGCTGCGTCTGGACGGGCGGCAGCTGCGGGTGGACCTGGCGGTGAGCCGCGAGGAGGCGCGGCGCCTGCGCGCACCCAGCGCCCCGAAGCCCTCGGGGACCCGAAATCTTTACCTGGCCCGCGAGGGACGTGAGTAACGCCCCCCCCTAAAACCTCCCCGGGGGGGTCCCGCGCCCCTTGAGCCCCCCCCCCCCCCCAAAACCCTCCCCCCCTTTCTCCTTGCAGTGATCCGCGCCGGCACCAAGGCGGCCGAGGGCGTGAGCGAGGCCGACATGGCGAAGCGCGCGCGGGTGAGCGCCGGCGGCCGCGGTGACATTTTGGGGGGGTCCCTGCTTTATTTTGGGCCCCCCCCTTTAATTTTTCGCCCCCCCCCTGCTGCAGTTCGAGGAGCTGAAGCACCAGAAGCTGCGGGACCCCAACATCTTCGTGTCCCGCACCCGCCTGTGCCTCCACAACCTCCCCAAGGCCGTCGACAGCGCCCGGCTGCGGCGCCTGCTGCTGCGCCTGGCCGGCGGCCGGGGCGTGCGCATCAAGGAGGTCGGGCTCTGACCCCCCCCCCCCCCGTGTCCCCCCCCAAGGGGGTCTCACGGTGCCGGGGGGGGGGTCCCTGACGCTCTGCGTGCCCCCCCCCCCTCGCAGTGCCGGGTGATGAGGGACCGGGGGGGCCAGGGGCAGTCCCTGGGCTACGCCTTCGTGGAGTTCGCGGAGCACGAGCAGGCGCTGGCGGCGCTGCGGGGCACCAACAACAACCCCCGGCTCTTCGGGCCGCAGAAGGTGACAATGGGGACATGGGGACATGGGGACGTGGGGACACGGCCACCACCACCCCCCCCCGGGAGGGTTTGGGGTGCCACCGGGTCTCCTGGGGTCATCCTGACACCCCCCCAGCCTTTGGGTGGCGTCCTTTGGGGGTCCCTGTGGGCTGCAGCCGCCTCGTGTGGCACTGGTGTTGTCCCCTCTCTGTCACCCTCCTTGTCCTGCAGGACCCCCAGGTGCCCCCCCACCCCATGGAATGTCCCCCAGATGTCCCCCCCCCTTGTCCCTTGTCCCCCCCCCTCCATCACCCCGTGTCCTGCAGGTCCCCCAGATGCCCCCCACCCCATGGGATGTCCCCAATCTGTCCCCCCCATCCTGCAGGACCCCCATTTATCCCCCAACCCCATGGGATGTCCCCCATCTGTCCCCCCCCCTTGCCCTGCAGGACCCCCAGGTGTCCCCCACCCCATGGGATGTCCCCAATCTGTCCCCCCCTTGTCCTACAGATCCTCACATTGCCCCCACCCTATGGGATATCCCCCAGATGTCCCCCCCTTGTCTTGCAGGACCCCATTTGTCCCCCCACCCCCATGGGATATCCCCCATGGGATGTCCCCCATCTGCCCCCCCCCATCCTGCAGGACCCCCATTTATCCCCCCCCACCCCATAAACTTCCCCCATTTCCCACCCCCTTTATCCTGCAGCCCCCTATCCCCCCCCTGCCCAACACATCCCCCCCTTTCTCACCCCACAGCACCCCCGGGCTGCCCCCATCACCCCCCCACACCCCACGGGACAGTTCCGGGGTACCCCTGGGGATCCAAGAGCCCCCCCCCACCCAAAAAAAAAACCCCAAACCCCCCCCTGTTCCCCAGAGACCCATCGTGGAGTTCTCCCTGGAGGATCGCCGCAAGCTGAAGCTGAAGGAGCAGCGCGCCCAGCGCAGCCTGGTAGGGGTCAGCCCCGTGTGCCCCCCCCCCCCCCAAAATATTGTCACAGCCCCCCCCTGGGGGGTCTCACCCCTTTTTTTCCCCCCCCCCCACCACCTCGGGCAGCTCAAGCTGAAGCTGAAGGAGAAGGAGGAGAAGGAGAAAAAGGAGGAGGAAAAGGAGACGGCGCCCTCGGAGCCCCCGGGACCCCCCCAGAAGCATGGGGGCAAGAAGCAGCGGCCCCCCCCGGCCCCCCCAGCTCAGGACCCCCCCCCGTAAGCCCCTGGCCCCCCCCTCTCCGTGGTCGGGTTTCCGCACAGAGGCTCAGGTGGAGCGCGTGGAGCTGCCGGACGGCACCCGGCGCAGGAAGGTGCTGCCCCTGCCCTCGCACCGCGGGCCCAAAATCAGGTAAGGACCCCCCCCCAAAAAAAAAATCCCACCCCCCCGAGTCTCGGGGCACCCCCTTCGGCCTCCCCTGGGGGTCTGGGGGTGCTCACCCTGCTCCCCCCACCCCCAGGAAGCGCGATAAGGGCAAGGTGAAGCCGGGCCCCCCCCCGCCCAAGCCGAAAGCCAAAGCTGCGGGGAGGAAGGAGAAGCGCAAGGCGGCCCCCCCCGCCAAGGTAAGGGCTTGGGGGGGGCTCGGAGCCCCAATTTTGGGGGGCTCGGACCCCCAAGTTTTGGGGTTTGGACCCCCAGTTTGTGGGGCACAAAGTGGGGGGGGGTCCCTATGTTGTCCCCCCTGTGGCTCCTGCAACTCTCAGCAGTGCAGTGATGCACCCTGTGCCCCCCCCCTTTTGGTGACCCCCATTTTTGGGGTGCAGACCCCAAGTTTTGGGGCTCAGACCCCCAATTTGTGGGGCGCAAAGGGGGGGGGGTCCCTATGTTGCCCCCCCCCTTGGCTCCTGCAGCTCTCAGCACTGCGGTGATGCACCCAGGCTGCTCCCTGTGCCCCCCCCTTTTGGTGACCCCCATTTTTGGGGTGCAGACCCCAATTTTGGGGGCTCAGACCCCCAAGTTTTGGGGTTTGGACTCCCAATTTGTGGTGCACAAGGGGGGGGTCTTTATATTGCCCCCCCCTTGGCTCCTGCAGCTCTCCGCAGTGCAGTGCCGCACCCAGGCTGCTCCCTGCGCCCCCCCCTTTTTCAAGACCCCCTCATTTTTGGGGTACAGATCCCATATTTGTGGGGCTCAGACCCCCAAGTTTTGGGGCTCAGACCCCCAATTTGTGGGGCGCAAAGTGGGGGGGTCCTCATGTGGCCCCCCCCTTGGCTCCTGCAGCTCTCAGCACTGCGGTGCCGCACCCAGGCTGCTCCCTACGTCCCCCCCCCAATTTTGGTGTCCCTATCCCCATTTTTTGCTGTCCCTGCGCCCCCCCCCCATTATTTTTGGTGTCCCCGTGCCCCCCCCCCCAGCTCACCCCCTTCCTTTTACAACCCCCCCAGCGGCACCGGGAGGCCGGGGGGGCCGAGGCTCGCTTCGCCCTGCTGGTGGAGCAGTACAAGAGGAAGATTTTGGGGGCCCCCGGCCGGGCCCCCCCCGCCAAGAGGAGCAAATGGTTCGAGGACTGAGCCCCCCCCCCCGCCCCCCCAGAATATGGGGGGGGGGTCCCCGACCCCCGAGCCGCAGCGGGCTGCCCCCCATGGGGGAACCGGGGGCTGCCCCCCCCCCCGCACAATTTGGGGTCCCCATTTTGGGGTCTCCATGGGTGTGGGGGGGGGGGGCAGCCCCCCCCCAATGCCCCCTCTTCGTGCTGGGGGGGGCTGTTGTAAAAAAAAAAAAAGATTTATTTTAATAAAGGGCTTTTTGCAGCGGGAGCCCTCCTTTTTTGTGCCGGGGGGGGGGGTCCCCAGATTTTTGGGGGGGGGGGGGAGGTCCCAGGGCCTTGAAACAGGGGCTGGGGGCAGGAGGATGCCCGGGGGGGGGGGCACAACAGGTAGGGGGGGGCCCTCAGCGCTGAGCCCTGGGGCTGAGAGTGGGGAGGGGGCTCCCCAAAATTAGGGGGGCCGAGGTGCTCTGGGTGCCCCCCCCCTCCCCAAAAAAAAAAAAACCAAAACTGGGTGGCCGTGCTGCTCGGCACACGGCTTCCACCGCCGGGGGGGGGGGTCCGGGGGGGGCCCCTGTGAGTCAGCAGCCGGGGCCCGTGGCCAGCGGCACCGTGAGGGACGTGCGCCCGGTGTCCCCCCCCCGCCCCCCCCCCCCCACGGTGGGGCTGCGGTGACCAAATCCCGGGGGGGGGCACCCGCGGCTGAGATTTTTTCCACCCGCGGGTGGAGGTGACGGGAAACGGGCGGGGGGGGACAATTGGGGACACGGCGGGGACATGGGGGACCCATGGGGACATGGGGGGGCAATTGGGGGTGTGGGGGGGGTATGGGGGACAAATGGGGATATGGGGATGTGGGGGGATGTGGGGGCAAGGGGGGGACATGGGGGGGACACGGGGGGACATTGGGACACGTGGGGACATGGGGGGGGACATGGGGATGCGGGGGGATATGTGGGGAGAAGGGGACACGTGGGGACATGGGGGGGACACGTGGGGATGTGGGGGGAATATGGGGGACATGGGGGGACACGGGGGGGATATGGGGGGACACGGGGGGATGTGGGGACACCTGGGGACACCTGGGGGTGTGGGGGGACATGTGGGGACAAGGGGACGCGTGGGGACATGGGGGGGACACGTGGGGATGTGGGGGGAATATGGGGGACATGGGGGGACATGGGGGGGCATATGGGGGGACACGTGGGGACACTTGGGGGTGTGGGGGGACATGTGGGGACAAGGGGACACGTGGGGACAAGGGGATCCATGGGGACATGGGGGGACATGTGGGGGTGTGGGGGGATATGGGGACATGGGGGGGACGATTGGGGATGTGGGGGCACATGGGGGGACATGGGGGACACCTGGGGATGTGGGGACAAGGGGGGGACACGGGGGGACATTGGGGGACATGGGGACATGGGGGGACACATGGGGACAAGGGGACACGTGGGGACATGGGGGGGACATGTGGGGATGTGGGAGGAATATGGGGGACACGTGGGGACACCTGGGGATGTGGGGGAACATTTGGGGACAAGGGGACACGTGGGGACAAGGGGATCCATGGGGACATGGGAGGGACAAGTGGGGGTGTGGGGGGACATGGGGGGATGTGTTGGGGGATGTGGGGGCAAGGGGGGATACGGGGGGGGCACATGGGGACAAGGGGGGATGTGTGGGGACATGGGGGACTTGGGGGGACATGGGGACACATGGGGACATGGGGGGGGGCAATGACTTGGCTCCGGGCTCTGTCCCTCCGTGTCCCCATCCCAGTCCCCCCCATCCCATCCCAGTCCCATCCCAGTCCCATCCCAGTCCCCCCACGCCCCCTCCCTGCTGCAGGGCCCCGCTGGGGTGCCAGGGGATTAATGGGAGGGGGGGGGACAGGGACAGGGACAGGGTCCAGCCTGGGTCACCACCTCCGGGGTGTCCCCAGCCTGTCCCCGGGATGTCCCCGGGATGTCCCCGCGGGTGGGGGTGACACGGGGCCGGGGGGGGCCACATGGGGACAGCGGCTCCCAAACCCAACCGCAGCCCCGGCCCCGTGCCAGCACCGGGATGTCCCCATCCTGTCCCCATCCTGTCCCCATCCCTGTCCCCATCCTGTCCCCATCCCTGTCCCCTCTGTCACCGCAGCAGCCACCGGGTCCCACGGGGCCACGGCTGCTCCGGGGGGGGCCACGACCCCTCTGAACCCCGGGGACCCCCCGAGGGACCCCCCCGAGGGACCCCCCCAGCCCTGCCCTCGGCCCCAGGGAGGGGGATGGAGGATGGCAGAGAAATGACAATAATAATAATAATAATAATAATAATAATAATAATAATAATAATAATAATAATAATATTTATAATAATAATAGCAATAATAATATTATTAACAATAATAATATTAATAATAATAATTAATAATAATAATTAATAATAATAATAATAGGTAAGGAGGAAGGCACGAGGCTGGAGTTTCTTTGGTGGCGGTGCTGGCGGTGTGGGGCTGGCAGGGCCCCCGATGTCACCAGTGTCCCCTGGTTCTTGGTGGTGTCCCCAAGGCACCCCTGGTGTCCCCCAGTGTCCCCAAGGTGTCCCTGGGGTGTCCCCAGTGTCCCCTGGTGTCCCCAAGGCGTTCCTGGTGTCCCTGGTGTCCCCAAGGTGTCCCTGGGGCATCCCTGGTGTCCCCTGGTGTCCCCTGGTGTCCCTGATGTCCTTGGTGTCCCTGGTGTCCCCTGGTTTCTTGTGTCCCTGAGGCATTTCTGGTGTCCCCGGGGCATCCCCGGTGTCCCTGGTGTCCCCAGCATCCCTGGTTGTTGCTGGTGTCCCCAGGGCATCCCTGGTATCCCCTGGTGTCCCCTGGTGTCCCCTGGTGTCCCTGATGTCCTTGGTGTCCCTGGTGTCCCCTGGTTGTTGCTGGTGTCCCTGAGGCATTTCTGGTGTCCCCTGGTGTCCCCGGGGCATCCCCAGTGTCCCTGGTGTCCCCTGGTGTCCCTGGGGCATCCCTGGTGTCCCCAAGGCATCCCTGGTGTCCCCTGGTTGTTGCTGGTGTCCCCTGGTGTCCCCTGGTGTCCCCTGGTGTCCCCCGGTGTCCCCTGGTGTCCCCACTGTCCCCGGCATCCCCGCGTGCCGCTGGTGTCCGTGGCACTCCCGGTGTCCCTGGTGTCCCCAGTTGCTGCCGCTCCCCGCGGCACCCCCGCTGTCCCTGGCTATCCCTGGCTATCCCCCGATGTCCCTCGATGTCCCCAACGCCCCCCTCACCCCCCGGCTCCCCCCCCCCCCCCCCCCAAATTTTAGCAGGCGGGGGCCGCGTCGAGGCGCGCGGCGATGCCGTCGAGGCAAGCGCGGAGCCGGGCCAGCGCCAAGCCGGCGACCGTGTGCGGAGCCTGGGCCAGCAGCTCGGCCAACCCCGGGGGGGGCACCTCGGCTTGCCGGGGGGGGGGTCCGCAACCCGAGTGAGCGGCCAGGGCGGTCAGGAGGCTGCGGAGGTTCTCCAGGTCGCTCAAAATTTGAGGGGGGGGCGCGGCGGCGGCGGGGAGGGCGCGCAGGAGGCGCTGGAAGAGCTGCAGCCGCTGCTCCATCGCCCCCAGCCCCTCGGGGGGGCGCGCCCCCGGCATCGCCTCCAGCCCCAGCACCCGAGGGCCCAGCGGGAAGAGCTGCGAGGAGATTGGGGGGGGGGGGTCACCGGGGGGGGGTGGTGGTGGTGGGGGGGGGGTCACTCCCGTATCCGTCCCTGTGGATCCTCTTTGGGGTCCCGTTTGGCCAGGGGGAGCCCTTGGGGATGTGGGGATGTGTGGGGGCGCCCCCCCCCCCACAGCCCCGAGGTGACACGGGTGTCGCCGTCACGGGTGACCCCCCCCCTGGGGACCCCCCCCTGGGACAAGGGGACACCCCCCCCCCCACCCCGAGGTGCCACGGACATCCCTTTTTGGGGAGCGGGACCCTGCGCCACCACGGGGGTCCCACCCCGGGGACCCTCAGGGACACGGGACCACCCACCCCACCCCCCCACTGACCCCCCCAGGACCACCACAGGGCACAGGACCCCCCCCCACGACACTCACCCCACCCTGGGGACCCTCAGGGACACCGTGCCACCCCCCCCACCCCCCCATTCCCCCCCCCACATAACCACACAGTGGCGCAGGACCCCACACCCCTCCCCTTATCTCCATCCCCCCCCTCATTGCCACGAACCTCCCCCCCCCGGGGGGACCCTCGCAGCCCACCTCCCCCCCCCTTCACCCACCCCCCCGTGGCCCCCCCTCGTGCCCCCCCCCTCCCCGTGTCGCTGCCTTGCCTGCAGGAGCTGGATGCGGGCGCTGAGGGTGCGGGCGAGGCTGCGGGTGTCCGCCCAAACCTTTTCGGGGCGCACGGGGCGGCCACCAGCCGGGGGGGGCCACAGCCACAGGAGCCCCCAGAGCCACGCGCTGTGACACCGCATGCTGCCAGGGGCTGGGGGGGGGGGGGGGGACAGGGGGGGGGACAAGGGGGGGTCAGCACTCGGTGCCCCCACCTCTCCGAAACACCCCGAGCGCACCGCAGGGCACCCGGGGAGCGGCGTCACCGGGGGGGTCCCCAAGACTCGCGCCCCGCGCCCCGTGGGTGACGTGGGTGGGGGCGCGGAGCCAAGTGGGACACGGTGCCAGGGGTGTCCCCCCCCCACCAAAAGGTTCCTGGGGGGGGGGGGGGGGACACGGTGACACCGGGGGGGGGGCTCGCCAAGCCGTGGGCACGTGCGGCCTTCCCGGAGCTGCCCTTTCGCAAGGGCCACCGGTGGCACAAGGTCACCGGCCCTGACCGCGGGGCTGGCACCGGGCCCCCCCCCCCCCCGGGGGTGGTGGTGGGGGGGACACGAGGTGACAACGAGGTGACATTTGTGTCCCCCCCCCCCAAAAAAAAATATGTACTCACTGGATGCTGGCACCCGCTCGCTGAGCCTGTGGGGGGGGAGAGCAGGGTGATGGGGACGTGGGGACATGGGGAGGTGTCCCCTGAGGTCACCGAGGGGGGGGGGACCCCAAATTTGGAGCCCGGGGTGTGGTGGGGGGGGGTCCTGGGGGCGTGGGGGGGCTGTGGGGTGTTCTAGGGAAGGGGTCCTAAGGGGAGGGTAAGGGGGGGGTGTCCCAAGGGAAGGGGTCATAAAGGGAGGGGGGTCCCTGGGGGGGGGGCAAAAAGGGGGTGTAGCCCAAAAGGGGGGGGGTGTCCCAAAAGAGGGGGGTGTCCCAAAGGGGGGGGCATCCCAGGTGGGGGGTGTCCCAAATGGGGGTGTCCCTAGGGATGAGGGGGTCCTAAAGGGGGGGGGGGGGGGACCTATAGAGGGGGTGTCCCAGGGAAGGGGTGTCCCAAATGGGGGGGGTATCCCAAATGGGGGGGGGCGTCCCTAGTGGGGGTGTCCCTAAGGAAGGGGGGGGTCCCCAAGAGGGGGTGTCCCAAAGGGGGGGCGGTGTCCCACAGAGGGAGCATCCCAGGGAGGGGGCGTCCCAAGGAGGGGTTATCCTAAAGGGGGGGGGGTGTCCCAAAGATGGGGGGGGGGGTACCCCTAGTGGGGGGGGGGGTCTCGGGGGGGGGGTCCCGCTTACCTGGGCCGCCCCGTCGGGTCCGGTCCGGTCCCATGGCCCCGGCCCTGTTATATAGCAGCCCGCCCGCCCCCGCCCGTGGCTCCCCGCCCGGCCCCCCCCCGCGTGTGTCCGTCTGTCCGTCTGTCCATCCAGAGGGACCCCCCCCCGCAGTGAAAAAGGGGGGAGGGGGGGTTCAGGGGTATAGGGGTTGGGGGGGGGCGAAGGGGAAGGTTCAGGGGTATTGGGGTTGGGGGGGGGGGGATGCACCGAGCACAGGGGGTGGGGGGGTCCCAGGGAGCACGGGGGGGGGGCCCGGTACATATAGTGAGGGGGGGGGGGCTGGGGACACACGGTGTGGGGTGGGGGGGGCTGGGGGGCACACGGGGGGGTCACGGAGTGAGGGGGGGCTGGGGACAGGCACGATTTGGGGAGGGGGTCCCTGGGGATGCACAGTGGGGGGGGGGTCCTGGGGCCATGCACATCGTGGGGGGGGGGTCCCAGGGACACACAGTGTGTGGGGGGGGTCCCGGGGCCATACATGGGGGGGGTCCCGGGGTCATACATGGGGGGGGGGTCCTGGGGACAGGCACGATTTGGGGAGGGGGTCCCTGGGGATGCACAGTGGGGGGGGGGGTCCTGGGGCCATGCACATCGTGGGGGGGGGGTCCCAGGGACACACAGTGTGTGGGGGGGGTCCCGGGGCCATACATGGGGGGGGGTCCTGGGGACAGGCACTATTTGGGGAGGGGGTCCCTGGGGACACGCAGCATGGAGAGGTCCCGGGGCCCTGCACATCGGGGGGGGGGGTCCCGGGGCCATATATAGGGGGGGGGGGTCCCGGGGACAGACACGATTTGGGGGGGGGTCCCTGGAGCCCCACGAGCCCGGGGAGCCCCACGGGCCGGGACAGACGGACACGGCCACACGGACGGACGCACGGACACGCGCCCCGCGCCTACGTGCGCACGGCCAGGGCACCCGCACCGGCACGGGGCGCGCCCCCACCCCCCCACGGCCACGCCCCCCCCCCCCAGGACACGCCCCACGGCCACGCCCACGCGGGACACCCCCCCACACCCCGCCACGAGTGTCCCCGCGGGGGGGGTCCCGTTCCCAAACCCTTTGTCCTGTAACAAGAGGGGGACACGGTGGGGACCCCCCCCCCCTAACCAAGGACAGGGACACGCAGGGACACCCGCCCCACGCCCACCCCACGCCCACCCACGCGTGTTTCCCCCCCCCCCGGGGGTCCTGGGGGGGGTGGTGAGGGCAGTCCCACCCCCCCCAGTGCTGCTCCAGGGAGCCCAGGGTGTGTGGGGTCACGGGGTGCCCACGGTGTCACCTGCATGGGGACACGGGGGGACACGGGGCAGGGCTGCTGGGTGGAGTTGGGATGGGAAGGGATTGGGATGGGGATGGGGATGGGGATGGGGATGGGATGGGATTGGGATTAGATTTGGGATTGGGATTGGATTTGGGATTAGGATGGGATGGGAATGGGATGGGGATGGGATGGGATTGGGATTGGATTTGGAATTGGGATTGGGATTGGGTTTGGAATTGGGATTGGGATGGGATGGGATGGGGATGGGATGGGGATGGGATTGGGATTGGGATTGGGATTGGGATGGGATGGGGATCGGATGGGATGGGATGGAGACGGGATGGGGATGGGGATGGGATGGGATTGGGATTGGGATTGGATTTGGGATTGGGATTAGGATTTGGATGGGGTGGGATGGGATGGGGATGGCAGCACAGGGACAGTTATGGGATGGGCACCGGGGCTGTGCCCTGCTGGGGAGCACCACCCCGTACCCTATCAGGGACCCCCCCAGCCTTGGGGCCCCCCCAGGACACCTCTCTGCCCCCCACCCCCCCCATTTCCACTTCCCACAGACAGCCCCAGGCCCCCCACTGCAAAACCAGCCCCCCCCCCGCCCCCCCAGGGGCTGATGGTGGCGGGGGAACGGGCTGGAGGCTTGTCCCCAAATGTCCCCAGCGTGGGGTCGGGGTGACGCAGGGACACAACGGGGACATCCCTGCTGCGGCCCCGCATCACCCCAGCCCCTACAAGGGGGGGGGTGAGCGGGGCTTTGTTGTGGGATTCCCCCCCCCTCCCAGGACCCCCCCCCAGGCATCCCATGGTGAGGGTGAGCCAGGGGGCAGCTGGGGACAGGGCCGTGTCCCTGCTCGGTGTCCCCGTCACCTCCCCGTCTGGGTCCCATGGAGAGGTGTGGGGGGGTCTGGGGTGTGGGGGGGTCCCTGGATTTGGGGTGTCCGTGGCTGGGAAGGCAGCGAGGGGGGGGGGGGAGGGAATTGCCCAAGAGAGCTCCGGGCTGGGCAAACATTGACACAGCGCTGCCAGGAAGGGGAGGGACGGGGCCCTGGGGACACGGGGACACCCGCACGGCACCCGACGCGTCTGGGTCGTGCGTGGGGACACGCGTGGGAAGGGGACACCCCCGGGGGTGCAGCCGGGCACGGTGCGGGGTCACCGTGGGGCTGGGTGTCCCCTGTGGGGCCGGGTGTCCCCTGTGGGGCTGGGTGTCCCTATGGGGCCATGCACCCCCATGGGGCTGTGTGTCCCCATGTACAGACCGTGGGGCTGTGGGGCCGTGTGTCCCCCCTACGGGACTGTGTCCCCCTGTGGGGCCGTGTCCCCATGTGCACATTGTGGGGCTGTGTCCCATTATGGGACTGTGTCCCCTATGGGGCCGTGTCCCCCTGTGCACACCATGGGGCTGTGTCCCCCTATGGAGCCGTGTCCCCCTGTGCACATTGTGGGGCCGTGTCCCACTATGGGGCTGTGTCCCCCTATGGGGCCATGTGTCCCCGTATGTACATTGTGGGGCTGTGGGGGCCATGTCCCCCTATGGGGCCATGTCCCCCTGTGCACATTGTGGGGCTGTGTCCGCCCATGGGGCCGTGTCCCCCTAATGGGGCCATGTCCCCCTGTGCACACTGTGGGGCCGTGTCCCCCTAATGGGGCCATGTCCCCAAGTGCTCATTGTGGGGCTGTGTCCCACTATGGGGCCGTGTCCCCCTAATAGGGCCGTGTGTCCCCATGTGCACATTGTGGGGCCGTGTCCCCCCATGAGGACACATACCCCTAATAGGGCCGTGTGTCCCCATGTGCACACCATGGGTCCGGGTCCCCCTGTGGGGCCATGTCCCCCTAATGGGTTCATGTCCCCATGTGCACATTGTGGGGCCGTGTCCCCTTACTGGGGGCCGTGTCCCCTTGTGCCCCCATGGGGCTGTGTCCCCCTATGGGGCTGTGTCCCCATGCGCACACCATGGGGCTGGGTCCCCCTATGGGGCCGTGTCCCCGTGTGCCCCGTGGGGCTGTGCACACCCTACACACACACGTCCACGTGCGCCCCCAGACACGCACCTACCCACACGTCCGCTTGCACACGCGTGTGCATGACCACGATGGACCACGTTGTGCCCCCCCACCTCGTTGTGTCCCCCCCCCAAAATCTCCGTGCCCGCACTCACCTGGCCGTGGCCACCCCGCGTCTCCCCGCCGCGTGGCTCCCTCGCAGATCCTTTTTGGGGTAAGGGCTTCCTGAGTGCTGGCGGGTCAACAGCAAGCCCAGACCGCAAAAAGATCCGAGAGGGAAAGGGCCCGGCAGCCTCCGCCGGGCAGGGGGGGACGCGGGGACACCCCTGGGGGGGGGGTGTCGGGGTGTCCGGGGTGTCCCAAACCCGATTCACCCCCCCCCCAAGGAGTTGGGGGACGTCCTGCTGAGCCACCCAGCCCCAGCACCCCAGGGTCCTGCCGCAGCCGCGTGTGGCAGGGGGCACGGGGACGCCTGGACCTGCGCACGCGCGAGCCCTGGGTGTGTAACGTGCCAGGCTGGGGGGGGGCAGGCAGGGTAAAGGGGGGGGCGCTGGTGGCACCCTGGGCACGGGGGGCATCGGGGACCAGAGAGAAATCCTGGGTCTGCTGCTGGTGTCGGGGGCAGGGGACCCATGGGGACGTGGCACAGGGTGGGGGGGACACGGCACAGGATGATGGGGACACGGCACGGAGTGGTGGGGATGTGGCACAGGGTGACAGGGATGTGGCACAGGGTGATGGGGATGTGGCAGAGACATGATGGGGACATGGCACAGAGCGGTGGGGACACGGCACAGAGTGATGGGGACGCGGCACAACCCAGCAGGGACATGGCACGCGCCAGGTGCCACATGGCATGGGACGTTGGGGACGCAGCGCGGACGGATGGAGACACGGCACGGGCTGGTGGGGATGTGGCAGAGGCATGATGGGGACATGGCACAGAGCGGTGGTGACATGGCACAGACCGGCAGGGACATGGCACAGAGTGGTGGTGACACGGCACAGAGGGGTAGGAACACGGCACAGACTGTCAGGGGCATGGCACAGAGCAGCAGAAATATGGCACGGAGCAGCAGGGACATGGCACGGAGCAGCAGGGACATGGCACAGACTGGTGGGGACATGGCACAGAGCAGTGGGGACATGGCACAGAGTGGCAGGGACATGGCACAGAGCAGCAGGGACATGGCACAGAGCAGCAGAAACATGGCACAGAGCAGCAGGGACATGGCACAGAGCAGTGGGGACATGGCACAGACTGGCAGGGATGTGGCACAGACTGCTGGGGACATGGCACAGAGCAGCAGGGACATGGCACAGAGCGGCAGGGACATGGCACAGAGTGGCGGGGACATGGCACAGAGCAGCAGGGACATGGCACAGAGCAGCAGGGACATGGTACAGAGTGGCAGGGACATGGCACAGAGCAGCAGAAACATGGCACAGAGCAGCAGGGACATGGTACAGAGTGGCAGGGACATGGCACAGAGCGGTGGGGACACAGCACAGACGGGAGCCACAGGAGGGCTGCAGGCAGGGCAGCTCCGGCTGCTCCAGTCGCGGCTTTGCCGGTGGCAGAGGCTGTGCCACAGCTTCAGGCAGGGGCCAGGCTGGTGGCTGTCCCCAGATCACCTCCATCAGCCCCTCCGTCAGCTGCGTGCAGGGGTCGGGGGGCGGCTGGGGACCCCCCAGCGTCACCAACGCTGCTCCCAAAACCGCCCCCTTCTCTGCGGCGCAGGGCCTTGGGCTGAACGGGGCCGTCCGTGCGCCGTGGCCGTGGTCGTGGTCGTGGTCGTGGTGAGGCTGCCAACGAGCAGCGGGGCTGGGTGGTGGCTCCGTGCCCAGGGGTGGGGGTCTGGCAGCAATTTGGGGGGCGCTGGGGGGGTCGCAGTGCTCTGCAGACGCTCGCAGGTCCCTTGGGTGGCTCCTGGTGGCGCGGAGCACCGTCGAGGCGCTGCGGCACGGCGACGGCTCCGGTGCCACCACGGGAGGTGCCGGGGCTGCTGTGAGGGTGGGAAACTGGGGGGGCGGCCGGGGAAATGCTCCCGGAGTTGTGCGCGGTGTGTCCCGGTGTCACGCCGAAGCGGAGCTTGGTGTCCCCGTCCCCATGGTGCACGCCGTCGCCATCTCCACCGGCGTCACCACCGGCACCGCCGTCACCTCCATTTCGGTGGCCAGCCCCAGCTCCGTGCCCGGCCCCGTCTCCGTTTCCATTCCACGGCCCCGTCCCCGTCCCCGGTGAGCAGGGTGACAGAGGAAGGGGACGTTTCTCCAGGCGCTGTCCCCGTGGGGTCGGGGCAGGCGATGCTCCGGGTGCAGCCGCCGGAGCCGGTGCCAGCGTCCAGCGGGGCCGAGGCATCGCCGCCACCCTGCAGAGCGGGGTGGCCCGGGGGGGACACCGGGTTCCGGACCCCCTCTGCCCCGTGCCACACGCGGGGAGGTGACACCGCCACCCCCGGAGCTGTCACCCAAGGGCCAGGGGACCGAGTGGCCCATCCCCGGCTGGTGGCGGCGATGCCGGTGGCACCGAGGCGCTGCCAGGCCCTGCTTCACCGCCCTCCCTCCTCCCCGCGCTGCTGCCAGCCCTGCCCATCCCCGTGCCCATTCCTTGTCCCCGTCCCCGTGCCCGACTGCGCCGTGGCCCCGCGCTCTCACCTGCACCCATGGGTGTCGCAGCCTCGCTGCAGCAGCCGGGGCTCGGCCACCTTTGGGTCCCCTGTTGGGGACACGAGGGTGCCCTCGCCGCGCGCGGGCGGCCACGGGGGGATCCCCAGCCCTGCGGGGCGCATCCCGCCCAGCCTCCCGGCCACCTCCTGTCCCCAAATCCATGGGGGGGGGGGGGGGGGACACCCCAGGCACCCCCCTCGTCCCCCGCGGGGCTCCCACCCCGTGCGAGGGCGAGCGTGGCCGTGGCTGCGCCCGCGGTGCGCGCGGCAGAGACCTTTCTAGATCGCCAAGGACGGTGCCGGAGTACGGAGGCTCCCCCAGCACGGCACCGGCGCGGGGACAGGGCTGACGCCCCCCCCGAATGCACCCCCCTGCCCCCCCCCCCCAAAAAAAAAAATTAATTTAATTTAATTTAAAAAAATAAAAATTGGGGACCCCACGGCTCGGCCCTTCGGTCGCCTCCCCACCCATGGGTGCACGGAGACGGGTGCCCGCCGGGGGTGGAGGGGGCTGGGGTGGGGAACCAGCAGGGGGTGGGGGGCTTGGGGGGGGGCACATGGCACGGGGGGGGGCACGCATGGCACAGGGGGGTCTGTGGGGGCCCAGGGTGCTGCGGGGGGACCGTGGAGGGTGACACATGGAGCACGGTGGGGAGGGGGACACGGGTGGCCCCCCCCCACATGCGCAGGGCACCGGAGGGTGGGAGGGGGGTGCAGGGGGGGCGCATGGGACCACAGGGTGCCGTGGGGGGGTCCTCGGGGTGCTGGGGGGGTTGGGGCTTGGGGGTCCTGGGGTTTGGGGGTCCCGGGGTGCGGTGCTGGGGGGTCTTGGGGTGCGGGGGGGGGGCGCTGGTGCTGGGGGGTCCCGCGGTGGTGGCGCGTGGGGGGTTTTGAGGGTTGGGGGTCCCGGGGGGGGGACGTGCATGGTGGGGGGGGGGTTTGGGGGGGCAGGGTTTGCTGCATGGGGATCCTGGGTGGTGGTGCATGGCGGGGGGGGGCGTGCATGGGGGTGGCGGGGTGTGGAGCGTGGGGGGGGGTCAGGCTTGGGGGTGGTGGTGGTGGGGGGGGTGCTTGGGGACCCCAGGGTGCGGTTTGGGAAGGGGGGGCTGGGGGTCGCGATGCGGGGTCCCAGGGTGAGAATGGGAATGGGGGGGGGGTCCGGGGAAGGAGGGGGGGGGGGGGGGGCACAAAAGTGAGGGGGGGGGAGCCCCGGGGGCGGAGCAGGAGTGGGGTGGGGGTGGGGTGGGGGGGGGACACCGGGGGATCCCGCAGCCCCCCCCCCCCCCCCCCCCCGCGCCCCGCTCCTACCTGCGGCGCTGCCCGCTCGGTTCCGCTGCCGGAGGTTGGAGGGGGGGGGCGGAACATTGAGGGGGGGGGGGGGGTGATGGATGTGGGGGGGTGGGGGGGGGTCGGGGGGGGGGCTCTGAGCGCGGCGCGGAGCCGGAGGAGCCCCGGCGGCGGCGCTGGCCCCGCATTGACGTCACTGCGCCACCAGGGTTCCCCTGGAAACACGCGAGAGCCAAAAATAGCGCGGGGGGGGGGGCAC